>NC_031500.1:3178639-3251468 GCF_000237925.1 Schistosoma mansoni
CAATTGTCTTCAGTGAGTTGATATCTCTACAACAGAGTTGGTCTATCGGTCAAGTGCTCTGGCACGAGACTGGTAGGTCCTGGGTTCGAATCTCGCGTGTGCGGGATCATGAATGCGCACTGCCGAGGGGTCCCATAATAGGACGAAACGGCTGTTCAGTGCTTCCAGGTTTTCCGTGGTGGTCTAGCTTCAATTGACTCATGATTTCAACTATGAAAATACTAAATTCCCCACAAAACCCCTTCTGAAAAATTTTATTGTACCACAATATTAAAGTGAGAAGTAACTGGTTCATACAGAAATCTAACTGAGATTCCGATTTGATTGATTTTCTTAGTACTTAAACAGATAGTAGATAAAAGCTTTAAGTTAGTATTACACAGGGCTGAATACGAAAACGTTATGATTCTAATGGATTAGTCACTGAGCAGTGTCATGTAAGTTAAGATTTTCTTAGTGTTGATCGGATCGTATCAATTACGTTGTAATTTGATCATTAGTCTAGGTGACTGAATATTGAGTGCACTATGGTGGTTGAAGGTAGCCGATAAGAAACACTAGATCTAGATATACCCTCACCAACGAGTACCAAAAAGCACGAAACTTACGCCTAGAATTCCCTGACGACTACCTTCAAACACCTTAATCGTTCTTACTCTATTTATATTAGATGAGAGCTAACAAAGTTAATTAACCCATTTAACCAATAATTCTGTTATAAGAGTATCTATTGCCTTAATAGTTTAGACACACCATAATAACATATGCCAAATGACCCGAAGTCTAAATGGACACAGGTCTTTCTGTCAATTTCCTTCATACATCTGATAACTGGATGTTACCACAAGCGTTAAAAACAATCGTACAGACTGGTAAGGGATTGTGAAAAACAATTTTCGCTCCTAACGTTACGTAGACGAAATCACTTTCAAGAAAGTTGTGCATTTGAATAGTTGAAACATGATTTGACTTAATTTACTTCTTTAGGGCAACCAACTATCTTGATTTGTAAGTTGTTTATTTTTACTATTGACTAATTACAAACAATCTGTCATATCTTTTTTCATTGTCAACATTCGTAGTCTAAACAGTATCACTATTAAATATACTTAAACAACATAAAGACGTTTCAAGGAAAATATTTTCCTGAACAACAATATTTGTGTGTGGGCGGGGATACTGCCCGGGTGTTCAAAGCGAACGGATGGTTTTCTTAAGAAGTCACACTCGGAGCCTTTGACCTAAGGGTCTGATCCACAAGGCAGAAGAGAAACGTAAGTAGATGGAGTCTCATGGTAGCCGGTGACCAACAATAGGTTCATACGTCATTTATTCTCTCAGGATCCTGGAGACTATGTGCACCACTGGTTAGGAATGAAGGTTTTCCAACTCTCCTATGTGAACCCTCCGTGTCCACCAACTTGGTTAAAGCGATGGATATTCAATTTCGTAAACAACAACTCTGTAACGGGAAGGTAGTGAGTAGGACTTCCTTGTCAGTGGTTTTATGCACGTGGTCGTGTGAGAGCGTTTCAAGAGAGAGAGCGGAATCTCCCCACCCTTGACAGTACCGGAACATTTGGGGGCAATAACAAATTACTAATAGATTTTCTAACTTGACAAACGTTTTGGATGCAAAATTTACGAATTCTCCATTAAAACATTTACCAATTACTTAATCTAACATGTAAATCGCGAAATTAACGACATGAAGTGATTCTTGGAGTTTTAGAATGTGTTCAATCTCGTCGACTGTGATGCAGGTTGTTGCGTTACATCACAAATTGACTGAAGTTATTCATATAAAGCATCATATACTAGTTCAACGGTCTAGAGGTAAGGTGTTTGATGACATATCAAAGGTGCGTGGAGATGCACCTATCCGAGGCACCCCATATTGCGGTTAATAAAACGTTGTCCAGTACTTCTGTGGGATGGGTCGCTGATACCCACATGAGTAGTATAAAACGATGATCAGGCATTGAAGGCACTTCAGTAGAAAATCGATGAGGAGAAAACAGAAACGGGACGCAATCGGTATGAAAATATATGAATAATGAAATCAGAGAAGATGGACTGATATTTGTGGAAGGAACAGTCAAGATTGAGACAATTGATTGATAGTTTGCATACTAGCTGTTTACTGTATAGTTTTCAGATTTTATTGAGATATTCAGGGTCGAATACATCCGATTTTCCCCACTCGTGTTCTTGTCCACTATACTTCCTGTATTTCAACGGTTGTTCAACTAAAATCTGTCCATAATGTAAACTTCAAAACATGACAGTTTATTAATTTTAAATAATCTAAATCATAACAAATTGTATACTGTTAATATTTAGTCTGGAATGATTCTGGTAAGTGTTCCATAACCAACTGAATGAAATGATCAATCTCTTTTCCTTTCTATTTAATGATAATCGGTCTTGACAAACGGTTTCTCATTATTGTATAGTTAATTGATTGACATTTCATTCATTATTGGATGATTTGAAAGAGTTGATTGATGAGCAATAGTTCATTTTTCGATTGTTTAATCAGTCATATGATAGAGTGTATTTTTAAATGTTGATGGTGATGGACAAACATTCGATTGTTCAACATCTCAAGAGTGTCCTGTTGACATGTAAAACAATTCAATAAATCAACACATTCCAATCGTTTTTTTATTGTTATGCAGAGATATCGAGAGAAGTTTCACATTGCTGTAAAACATCTTGTATGTAGTGTGGAAGAATGGATTTATTCATGGAATAGTACATTCAGATGTGATCATTTAAGGAAAACTACATCTGGTGAACAAGATCAGAATTTTAATAGAAATGTCAAGACAGGTCTACTGTATGGGGCGGAAACTTGCAGAACTACGAAAGCCATCATCCAGAAGATATAGGTCTTTATTAATAGTTGTCTACGCAAAATACTCCGAATCCATTGGTCAGACACTATCAGCAACATTCTACTGTGGGAGAGAACAAAACAGACTACATTGGAGGAAGAAATCAAGAGGAAGTATTGGAAGTGGATAGGACACACATTGAGGAAAGCACCCAACTGAGTCACAAGGCAAGCTCTCACATGGAGTCCTGAATGCCGAAAGAAAAGAGGAAGACCAAAGAACACATTACACCGAGAAATGAAGACAGATATGAGAATAATGAACGAAAATCGGGTAGAAGTAGAAAGGATGGCCCATGACAGAGTAGGTCGGATAATACTGGTCGGCGGCCTATGCTCCATTGGGAGTAACAGGAGTAAGTAAGTAAGCAACGTCTGGTGAATGTATTTACAAGCACCCATATCGTGAAAAGGTGAAGCTGAACATTTTTGAAATAACGACAGCCAAACACAACTCATGAGAACCAAAGTTTGACTTCACAAAATCAATTGGTTACTTATGGGTGATTGATTTGACTAATGGAGTTATTTTCTTCATATGTATTATCGGCAACAGATTTATACTACGTACTCATAATAAGTAGTATATCTTAATTAGCTATTTATTTTAGAAGGGGTTTTGTGGAGATTTAGTATTTTCATAGTTGGTTGGTGTTAGACATAAACACCATCGGATACCGGCTCGGTGATCTATCGGTCAAGTGCTCTGGCACGAGACTGGTAGGTCCTGGGTTCGAATCTCGCGAGGCGAGGTCGTGGATGCGCACTGCTGAGGAGTCCCGCAATACGACGAAACGGCCGTCCAGTGCTTCCAGGTTTTCCTTGGTGATCTAGTTTCAATTGACTCACGCTTTCAACTATGAAATTTGTTTACCAATTATTGACTGATTCATCATCATCATCTAGCACTTAAGTTAACATCCACTCAACAAGCAAGGTTCACGTTCCACATATAAGTAGACAAGCTAGTACAACTATCAGTACTAAGGTTCAAATGTAATCAATACACTGATACACTTTTTTCAGGGAATATTCATTCCTTTTCTAAAATATCCATTCAAAATCAACATATCAGTGATAATGATATGATAGACTTGTTGGAAATAATAAAACAGGTATAGCACAGCTTCCAGCTGACCGACCAATTCCTTATCTTCTGTGTGTTATGGGTGAGAAAGTAGAGTGGAGAGATAAGCAGGATGTGACGAGTACATGAAACGAACGAGCGAGTGTTTGATTCAGTGGGATAGAGTGTATAACTAAAGTGGAGATGGCGTGGACTGATTAAACGACTAACTGGATGGATGAGAGTGAAAATAATTTAGAAGTATTGTGTTAGGATAGTGATTGGAATGATTGTAATAAAGTTGAGGTCAATGAGAATGTGTTGTGCTTGCAAGTGAGAGAGCAATGAGGAGGGAAAAACAATTTACCAAGTTGATGTCAAGTCACTGTCAACGTAGTCGACTGCATAGCTCTCATGGGCTCTCCCATCAAGTCGATGTGAGTGTGCCGAGTCCACCAGCCAGCTACCAACAACCATACATCTGGTTGCCGAATACGCTATCTACTACACCACCATGTAGTAGGCCGGGCCCCAAATGTAGTATATGTTCTTCTAGTCATTACTTTCCTGAAATAATTGAAGATAACCCTTGAAAAATTCATCTTTCTATTCTTTGAATTTTCTTCCTTCCTAGAATCAAGTAGTCGTCCAAAAAAATGGATCACAATGTGGTCAGTAGTTATCACAACTGTTTTTTATTTTGTCATATCAAAATCTTGATTAAATATTTAATAAACAAAAAACACAAACAGAGAGAAAAGATACTCTCAATCAATTTAATGAATAATTGTTTATTAAAATCATTTGTATATCAAGAATAAATGGAAATACTTTACTTACTTACGCCTGTTACGCCTCGTAGATGAGCATGAGCAGACCACTATGATTCGTCATCGAACTCTGTCCTGAACAATCCTTTCCAGTTATCAATCATCCTTTTCATGTGTGCTTCCAATTCACGACGAAGTGTGTTCTTTGGCCTTCCTCTTTTCCGTTTCCCTTCACGAATGCAAGTTAGCACTTGCCTCGTGATGCAGTTTGATGATTTCCAAAATGTATGTACTATCCACTTCCATCGTCTTTTACTAATTTCCTCTTCAGCTAGAAGTTGGTTCGTTCTCTTCCACTATAGGTTGTTACTGATGATATCCGGCGGATGTATCTGACGTTTTTTGTGTAGACAATTGTTTATAAATACTCGTACATTTTTGATGATGGTTGTGGTTTCAGCTCCGTATAGTAGGACTGTCTTGACGTTCGTATTGAAGATTGTGACTCCGTATGTAGCACTTCTAGGATTATTGTCGATCCCGAGACCGGGCAAATGGGGAGGGTTGTGCATAGGTTTAGCAACCTCATCCCCTGGAAGAGAACCTTGCTAAAAAAGCACTAACCGAAAATACCCTAAGTATCAAAAACTAATGTTTAAATTCCATGTGAAATGAAATTCATGATATTTTTGAGTGTTTGTCAATTGGACTGAGCCATCCTGGTAGGTGTAGACTACCTGGTTGGGATTCGCGAGATGATACCAACCGATGGTTAGAGACCTTGAATGATATGGCTCAAAATCGTTTACAATGGCGTAGGTGCATCCACTCCTTGTGTTCTACCACATTCTAATCTTCTGAATTCTTCATGTCCCTATCCTTTTTCTCTTTCCAAATTTATTTCACTGGATTATACTCCTTGAATAACATCTTCAAACCCTAATCTTCCGGATTACTCCTTATACTCTTACTACTTCTACCACTATGGGATTTGAATCGACAATTGCATCTCTGTGCTGATGTGGTATGGCAACTTGAACTGATGTACGTACGTACGAAGTTCTACGTTGTGACTGACTGACTGACTGTTTGTCGGAAGCATGAGTAAACATCCAAACTTCTTAATTAGGAATCCCCTAACACTGGTGACCACTAATTGCAAAAGTTGAGTAATATGACCTTTACTTGGTTGAAGTGGAACAAAAATATTGATTTACAATGATTGTTTAAATATTCAGTTAAATGTCAATACGGGAATTTTCATTCTTCGATATCGTTTGTTGCACAATTGTAATGTATTTCACATGTAGAGATATCCATTGTTACTTACTTACTTACGCCTGTTACTCTCAATGAAGCATAGGCCGCCGACCAGCATTCTCCAACCCAACCTGTCCTGGGCCTTCTTTTCTAGTTCTATCCGGTTTTTCTTCATTCTTCTCATGTCTGTCTCTATTTCTCGGCGTAATGTGTTCTTTGGTCTTCCTCTCCTCCTTTGGCCTTCAGGATTCCATGCGAGGGCTTGTCCAATGTGTTTCACTGATTCCAAGCACCTCGAGGTTGTATTTTCTCATTTCTGCAGCAATTTAGAAGACTCTTCCTGTCTCCCACATGGTCCGGACATTCCATGTACCTATAAAAATTGTCGCTCTGGTTTTAGAAAGGTGCATCGGCCTCATGACTTCCGAAGGAACTCGGCTTTCATCATGAGACGTCATAATTATTCCTTCTACTCCCAGGGCAGAGTTTAAATGGTTTGAATAATTTTTTCTGGTTAGCGTTTTTAAGCGAGTTGGTTTTCTACGGGATGGGGTCGCTAACCCCATGTCCAACCCTCCTCCTTTACCCGGGCTTGGGACTGGCAGTAGCCCCCGGAAGGGATACAGGCGGAGTTAGATATCCAATGTAGTTGAATTTAAATTATCATGACTTCATTTCACTATATAGTGACATGGTAACATGGATCAACACACATTAGGACCAGTTCCCAACACTGGTGGACTAAAGAAATCTGCTTCATTTAATGAACAATAAAATAGTAAGCCCCTTTCCAAAATACTCAACCTCAATAATCATCAATGAAGTAATAAACCAGAGATCAGTAGACTAATTTGTTAGATGAAACACTTCGGAATGTTCTGGTAAGGAAATCAGAACACTGACTCGGTAACATTATTGCGCAGGACAAACTTTGTTAGTACTAGAAGTGAATAAGCGGTTGAGACTTCCCAGTGGTCCAGAATATGGGAAAATATTCCTTGTTGAGTAAACATTACAAACAAACTGAATTAGTAGTAAGTGTTGTTAACCATGAGGTATGAACACAATGCCCAACCGACAACTGCGCGGGTTATTTCACTTCATCAGCACCGTACACTTTAAATCTTACAAAAGAAAACTCAGGAAGTAACAGAAGAATATGTTCTTTCCATGATCAACATTTTCGAACGGCTCCTGTTTCAGAAAAAACATCTTACAAATCAGTCGACCGTACAACTTCATCCACGAACCTACAAAAAGGCAGAAATAATCGACCCTAAACATTTTAATTAAGAACACAAGTATGCACTGACATAAACATGAATTTTTTATTTTATTTCATTTAAACACATAAATATTGGTACAAGGAAGCACCAGATAAATGTGTGCCGCACAAATCTCACTCGATTTGTGTGAGGGTTGTGATACTGCCTAGGTGCCAAAACTGAAGCAGGTGGTTTTCTTAGGAGGCCACACCCGGAGCCTTTGACCTGAAGGTCTGATCCACAAGGCAGTGGAGCATCGTAAGGAGATGCAGTCCAATGGTAGCCGGTGACCAACGATTGGGTTATACGCCACTTGTTTCTTCACGATACTGGAGCCCATGTTACACCATTGGTTTGGAGTCAGGGTTTTCCAACTCCCCTAGGTGGACTCGCCTTGTCCACCAACCCGGTTAAAGCGCCGGGCATTCGCTTTTCGTCCTCTTAATTTCGTGAACAACACCCCGCCACGAGAAGGCAGTGAGTAGGACTTCTCTGGCTAAGGCTACATATGCATGGCCATGTGAGAGCATTTGTAGAGGGAGAGTGGACTCTTCCCACTCTCGGCCGTACCAGGGCATTTGGATGCAAAGTGGTTACCGCCTCCGGGTGGGCGGTAAACCATAAAAACCTCATCCTGTATTCGTTAAACAAACTATTACTACAACAAACTAAGCAGTAATACATCTCAAAAAATTAGATAAAATCTACCATAAAATCTACCTACTGAACACTGAAAGCAACCTACTGGTCACCAATCAGATCTTTCAAGTCATCCAGTGGTGAAACACGACTCTACAAAATGAAAACAAGAATGTTCCAATTGTTTGACTAACGATATCTTCGAAAACCTGTCAGTGTGTTTGTCTCAAGTTTAATAATTTCAACCATTTCCTTGCAAACTCTCGAGTTAGAATTCTCTACGATACGTCGGAACTATTGAATTCTCCAAGTATCTACTATCCCTGATTGGTTATGGAGTAGCCAATCAGTGTGCCTCAACACAATCCTGCAAGTAGTATACTTCAATTCAATTTATATCTCGCTAACACTTGCTGATGACCTAGAGAGACAGGGTTGGGTTTATGGATCCATCATAGATGATAGAATAAAATATATCTTTCAATATCACTAAGAAGCTAGTGACAATGAGTAACGGTAAGTGTCAATTGTTGGTCGATTATACAACTGTCGATTGGAGAGCCTCGAGCGTCACCATAACTTCACGGTTCAGGGTTGGGTTGGTTCGTAAGTTTTGATTGAATGAGAAACAATAGTATATCTAATTTGTAATTATACAGCCAATCAGTCTAGTGAGTTTTGGAATGATGCTGATACCATTTGTATGATTAGAAAATGAAGGATACGTTGAGTTGCTAAGGTATGTATATAAAATGATCAGTTGTGAATGTTTAGTTTGGGAAGTGTAAATAGGTACGAACAATGAGTGCTTCGTTTGTTCCTGTTGAACAAATACTTCATTTCGTATATACATGTCTAATGAGAGATTCAGGTAGATAGATACGTTTGTGATCCTGAATTAGCATAGTCTGTTGGAAAACATAAGAAAAAGGTGTCACCAATCTGACGAATACCATTAGCAATCATTTTCTCATTCCTATTGTCACTAATTAGTTCAAACAGATGGTATTGGTTAAGCAGAGAGAACTATGCACCTATTTTATGCTGACTGGTCGATTTAATGATGAAGGAGATTGTGAGTTCTTGACAGTAGTGTATGTGTGTAGTGCAGTGTGTATGTATTTGGTACTCCCTTGTACTAATAATCATGTGTTCAAATGAATACATACATAGCGGATAAAGGAAGGTATTTGGTATTATTGGTTAACGATGTTCATATTCAATTGCAACTGGACACAGCACCAAATATCACGTTATTCTCTAAAATGACACGAACTACAGTGGGCTGCCCATAAGTATTATCAACCGAGTACACAGCTCGGAATGCATCCAAAGACATATTAAAGCTTGTTGGAATAATAAAATGCTCTGTTGAGTTCCGAGATAGCTACTTTACAGGAAATTGTCATTTAACGAACAAACATGATTTGGACCTTATTGATATAGATTAGATAAACAAACTACATCTATGGGAAGTACTGTTGAGCGAAATATGTACGATGAATAGCTCAAATAGTCCTAGAGATCTACCCATCGTTCATGTGACCAATAAAGCCATAACGATAGACGTTTTCCGGAAACATACAAAATTGTTCTAAAACAAGTTGAGATACTGCAAAATCGTGAAGGCAAAATCATACGACAAGATGTGAATCCCATTTCCAGCAAGTAATGGATACTTTGATATCTAACCTGGAAGATGCAGCAGTTTATCTGGATGACATATAGTTGTTAGTTCTACTGCTCAGGAAATAATCAGTCTGTTAGACGTTGTATTTACTAAAATATCGCAAACTGGTTTCCATTTCCAAAAAGAAAAGTGCAAATTCCTGCTCGAGCCCGTTAGATACCTTGAACATATATTTGATAAGGATGGTCGTCACCTAGATCTAGATAGTATCACTGCTATCAAACAAATGCCCAAACTAACAGATGTTACGACGCTGAGTTGATTTCTGGGAATCACTGGATCATATTGTGTATTTGTAACTTATATGGGTTTATTACGACACCCATTAAACCAACTTTTGATGGCTAACGCGAATGGTAATGACAAGAGATTTCCATGGATTAACGAAAACCTGGAGAACTGGAACTGTAATACTCAGAAAAGGAAGGTCATTTATGAAGTAGAAGTTGGAGAAATGACGACTGGATAAGAATGTGAGACTAAAAATGATATAAAGTCGGTTATACCACTAAACATATTAACCGAATTCGATAAGGAAATTGAAAAGATCCAGGAAATAAGTAAAAGTAGACAACACTCCCCAAGATGGTCGCAGCGCAACCGATGGAAAACCAATGGGACAAGAACAAATCCTTATAGTCTCTTTATATATATATGACCCACTAACTACCATTCTTTACTTATTCCCAAATTATTGGTTACTGTATCCTATACTCACGGTCACTTTTGGCTTGATCTTGTATAGTTTCTGTGTTTTATATTATGGTGAGAATCCGTCTGGTCTACTTGTATATAAATTGTGTATTTTTGAAAAATATTGTTAATAAAGCGGGGGGTTGACATTGTGTTCAAGACTGAATGGTTAGATAAAGCAAAGTGAGGCGAGAAGCTAGTATATAGGGGACCAATGAAGAAAAAGAGTCAACTCAAGGCTACTGATATTGGTTGGCATGTCATTCGTTAGGTCAGGTATCAGAATAAGAAGTTAACGTTGTGGTCGGGATTTCATCACGTGATGTTTGACAAGTATATAAACATATTTCATAGTCACTGATTACCATCAGAGGACAACACTTTACCAAGTAGGCACTTGATGTAACGAATCACCACACGATCGATACATTCTCAAACTTAATTCATCAGAAGTTTCGATCGACACTATCCATTCACATCATGAAGTAGTAGATATCGAAATGCATAGTACGAAAATTACGAATTCGTCATCCAACTACCTAAACTGTTTATTTAAAATTCGCTCACTCTTATCGACCTCGATATTACTCAAAGTTAGGTAATGCTTTCTAGTTGTTTAGTATACTTTGTGTTATATCCCGAAGAGAATTATGAAAGGTAACTCTTGAGGACTATTTATGGACCAATGTGATATGTATATTTCCTATTGTATAATTGTTAAGTAACTAAACTATTCGTATTCGTGTTCCTCTCATTATAAGCTTTGTTTTGACCTATGAACTATTACTATACGATTTACCATTCCTGAGTTATCCCCAGTCTATTGATTACTGTCCCCCCTATTTACATCCACATTTGGCTAAATCTTGTACAAATGTTATTTTCTATTTTATTGTACGATGTGGTCAGTTTGTTTGGTATATAAACCCAGTATGTTTGAGAATCATGATTCATATTGCAGAGGCTGTTATTGATGTTTTGGACTTAACTGGCTGGACTAGGCAGATAGCAGGACTGATAAAAGCTCTAGACTGTTCGTACGGGTTTCGTGTGTCACTGGTTCGATCAATAAATAGCTGCTCTCTAATAGGCGGCATTGTCACGTCATATATAAACATGGTACTTAGTTTCACAAGATATAACCATATCTTCATTTCTGCAGTGACTGACGTTCACTTTCAACTCCGATCATTGTCTCCAATGAATTTATACGATATGATGTCACGTTCATCCGCTGTCTGTTGCATTCTGAACTGGGTTTATTTTGTAACTCGTACGTCGAGACTTTTAATCACTGTCCGTCAAAATACAGTGATATCAGAACATTGAGAGAAGCACTACGTTATATTAGATTAAAGAACCATGTTTGTGGTTTTCAGCGAACAGCTTCTACTATCTCTGAAATCTCGGTTAACAAACCTGTACTTTTCTATACTGACTAGACGAATAATCATTGGAATTTAAAGCAATCAGTCCCTTTGATAAATTCTGATAGTGTAATAAGAAGACGAAGATTATCTTCTCTGGGACGACATTCGTAGAACATGTCCAAGCCACCGAAGTCAATGTTTCAAGATGGTGACACCAATTGAATTATCGTCTCTGCGCCCGAACACACGATTCTGAACCTCTGCATTACTAACATGGTGTTGACACCAGATGTCAGAAATTCTTCGGAGGCAACGATGATCGAACACAGAGAGTCATCTAGCACCTACAACTCGGAGAGGCCAGGTTTCACAAGCATAGAGTAAAACTGCCCTCATCGACGCGTTGTACATCCGACCTTTTACAGCCAGACTAACATCATGGAGGCGTCAAAGATGGCCCAGATTGGCATAAGCCTCTCTGACTTTCACTATACGTGCATCGATCTCGTGGTGGATAAGAACTATTAAGCAGTCACGTAACTCTTCCTAGTTACTAATGGTTGTTTATTCAAAATCAACCCGTAATGTGAAACTAAACAACCCACCACACTACCCCCCCCCGTCAGTTATTGACTGATATTTAAACATTTCACAATCACTATGACAAAACATTAAAACACACAATACGCTCAACTTTTATAGCAGATTGTAAATTACGATTAAAAAAAAGATTTACAAAATATCAATATTACAATGAATACAAGTTGAAAATGGATTACACATAATTAAGTAGTAAAATAATACAAATTGTTAGTAGTATATAACCAAAAACCAAATCATAAGGCATACATGTTCATATAACACAATATGACAATAGTATCATTAGAATAGTAGATATCAATTCATTTTGTCATAATGGTGGAGAAGATTTGTAGTTCAGGTGGATGATTTTGATGGAATTTTGTTCTTTGAGCTGGATGGTTTAGTCGTGGAGCTTTCACTATCCATCTGAACGACATCATCAGCACAAACTTTGGGAGAAATTTGAAAATTTCACTTCTACCCGAAGTTTGTGCTGATGTCGGTCAGGAGGACGATGAAAGCTCCACGACCAAACCATCCAGCTCAGAGAACAAAACTCTATCAAAAATAAAAAATCTGTCATAATATCACGATCATCATACTACATAAACCGTTTCGGAACTCATTCGTCTATCAGTTCATTATTTGTTTTTTGAAAGGGTTCAAGTAGTGAGTTCAAACAATGTAGATCAGCAAAAGAGATCGTTCAAAATCATCTACAATATAATCACTACTAATTCATAAGTAGTATAGAAAATATTTAAAAAATTATCTTAGAATAACAATATAAGTAGTATATCACTTTTGTTAACAAACTATGTATGGAATGAAATAAATTATCAACAAATGAATATACTACCTAAATAAGTTTAATCATTTACATGAAGAATACCTGCATCGATAGCTTCATTCATAAGTTGATTAAGTGTTCTATATTGTTTAAAAAGAAAAAAAAGAAAAAATATCTTCAGTATAAAGGACGTTTTGGATAGATTGTAGTATTTTCACATTTGAATTCATAAGTCGATATAATCTAAGCAACTATTGACTTCGAAGCATTGCTCGTATATCCTGGGACCAACGAGTAAGTAATGCAGTTGTTAGGATACGGGTACTAGGTAAGGATGGCAAATCGATTGATGATGTAGTAAAACTTCATCAGTTGAGGTGGCTGGGACATGTGTTACGTATGGCCAACCACCGACTGCCTCGACGTGCAATGTTTTATGGTGTAGGAGTAAGTTGGGAGAAAGCTAGTGGCGACCAGACCAAAACATGGCACAAATCCATGAAGTCACTGACAAGTGAAATGAGCCACGTTGGTAGGTGTAGACTACCTGGTTGTGATTCGCGAGATGATAGCAATCGATGGTTAGAGACCTTGAATGACATGGCTCAAAATCGTTTACAATGGAGAAGGTGCATCCACTCCTTGTGTTCTACCACATTCTAATCTTCTGAATTCTTCATGTCACTATCCTTTTTCTCCTTTCAAATTTATTTCACTGTATTATACTCCTTCAATAACATCTTCAAAACCCTAATCTTCCGGATTACTGCTTATACTCTTACTACTTCTACCACTATGGGATTTGATACGACAACTGCATCTCTGTGTTGATGTGGTATGGCAACTCAAACAGATGTACATACGTACGAAGTTCTACGTTGTGACTGACTGACTGAAGCAACTATTGAAAACCTGGAAGTATTGAACGACCATTTTGTCCTAGTAAGGGACTTCTTGGAAGTGAGCGCGTGACCGAAGGGTGTTGGGTTTGAGTCCCGCGCGTGGGATCATGGATGTAAACTCCCGAGGATTTTCATATTAGAACGAAACAATCATTCAGTGCTTCCAGGTTTTCAATGGTTTTCTACCTTAGATTGACACGTGAATTGAAGTTTGAAGAAAATATTTCTTTGAACATGTACGATATATGTATATCTTGAGGAAGAGGTTGTTAATTGAAAATCCTAATAACATGCTTTGTTTATCAAATTGTTATCGTTTCTATAAAATTAACCGGTGAAACTATAGTTTATGGACGACCTTCGAGCGACATTAAGGTGACCTTGAGAATGTTCACATACTAACCAGGACTAAACAAGAGTTATAAAGCAGAGTGAAGAATCAGAATTATGATTCACAGTTGATGGTTAGGGTTAGGAATTAGATTTAGGGTTTTCATCACGAACTGATATCAGCTGTACTGCCAAAATGCTATTTAGCCAAATGGATGGACGCATTTCGCGCCAAAATCCAAGACCTGTCATCATGTATCTAATTGCTTAGTCCATAAATTATAGTTTCACTAATTAATCATGTTAGCGATGGGCTTAGGGACTTCCTGTTCTAAGCAGTTTGAAATAATATTAGTTTAAACGATTGTGATGGAACTGAACAATGTGTTTTGTTATTATCTCGACTATCCTGCTTCGATTTGGGCTCCCAGGAAGTATTCCATCCCTCACATAAATCGAATGACGAAGTGTGACACATATGTACTTGGTGTTTCCTTGTACCGATGTTTATGTGTTTAAATAAATAAATATAATTGATATAGCAATTTGACGAAACCACGAATAGTGCTGCTAATCTTCTACATTGTCCGGATACTCCATATTTTTGCTCTAGTTGTCAGAAAAGGCATCAACCTCATGAATCCCAAAGAAGGAATTGTCATAAGTTTTTTTAAATGAAGATCTTTCAACTCTGAAGGGTAGAGTCTAAAAGCTTTAAATGATCCTTCCTGGTTGCCAATTTTTAGAGAAATTCTCGTCTATGGGATAAGTTTGCTAACCTTACACCTAATCCTCCCTCTTTCACCTGGGCTAAGGACCGGTAGTAACCTGACAAAAGTTCCAGATGCAGTTCAGTTAGTCAATCGTACAAAACGTAGAACGTGGAACATACATATATTCGTTAATGTTTCCACATCCCGTTAAGATCGTAAGATGAAATTGTCAGGTCGAATCCCAGAGTAGCAGATGTAGTAACAGTATTAGTACTTACAGAAAAAACTAGGCATTGAAGACATAATGTGAGAAGAGAATATGTATAGGTGGGATGAAAAAAAATTTATAAGGTGATTTGGAAACTTACGATCTAAGGAAAAACCAAGAGTTAATGCATCTACTACTTTTTATCTCTAGAGTGTTTCTGATCAAAGTTAGATAAAAATATGGAAAGCTGACAGCCCTGACGAACACTACTTGAAGTTATCAATTCCAGTGGTAGTTCGACATAAAGCTCTGACTCGACCAGTAGTGTTTCAGAATATATGTGTGTTTTGCTTGTAGATATGACTTAGTAAGCTAACACTATCCCATACTAATTACATAGATGAAATTCAATAGATTTTGATCTTAGGTGGTTTGAAATAGTCGGCGTTAAACTCTGGATATAAATACAGCTACAATCATGAAGGAACTGACACTCTTCATGCATTTGAACCTGTTTGACGTACAATATCAAAGTTTAGAATGATAAGTTTTCATAACAATAAATAGACAAATAAATTACTTGCGTAATTCAATAGTTCTATTCCGTTCCGCTTCAAATTTATCCTTAATTACACGTGACATAATCCGAGGCATATCCCATAGAGTAGGATTAACACCAAGCAATTGATACTGATATAGTTCTTCCCAGATATCCTTCAAAAAAAATGGAAAATAGACAAGTCAAATAGTCATTTAAAAAACCTTTTGAAACCACTAAATTGTAGATTTCAACGCCAATTCAACACATACTTAGGTTTAGGCAAGTACGTAGTATCACTAGTCCAATAGTTAGACACCTTAGGTGACAGCATAGCTCACAACAGGCCAGGTGTATTAAATCTTTTGTCTCCTCTTAAATCTTGAGTTTTAAAATTATTTCGTACCTTATATTCCGGGGATTAACTCTTTCTTCTTTAATCATATTGTCTATGCCTAACCTTTTTTTCATTGTCACTAATACTACTTTGATTCATCAGTAGTAAGGGTATGAGTTATTCTGTTGACAGTATTGGGGAATGGATCTTGATCGAACTTTGCTGACGTATGTATATCCTGTGCGGACTAAGTCAGTACAGCCGCTACATTACAAGTTATTGTGATAATCACAATTTATCGATTCTAAACTGATAAGTATTGCTGATTGAACGCTATATTCGGATCTTAAGCTAGTCTCGTAACCCCCAAGCTGGAACTACACAACAACTTGAACACAAAAGAAAAGGCGCATAATATACGAGAAGCACTTTACTCCAAAGATTCATTTATGTACAGAAAATATAGGGTTTTTATAGTATCTTAGAAGTCCTTGGGTTTTCCTGAAAATTCTAGAATACTACTAAACATAGTAGCGGTATAGTAATCAGCCAATCAGAGCCTCTACATGTGACTTTTCACTTTCGTGATGTTTCTAGCAACACTTCTAATCAAACGCTGATAGGATAAAATGTTTCTTTTAATGTTTCCTGAGCTTGTCATGTCTATTGCGAGAAATTTTCAGAATCATCACAACATTAACACTTTTACTGCGGTGTTGATCTCACAGTGTGCCAGTGTGGGCAACTTGAACAGATGGACATATGAAGCCAGTTCTATGTTGTTTTTGACTGATAAATTATCCCTGCCACTCAATCAAATGAACTTAGAATATAAACTTTCACATGATAAGTGATTTAAAACAACACCGTAACCTACACACACACATGCATAATTTGGATTCAGGCGGCAAATAGCTTACAACTTATGAGTTACCGCTTGAATGTGTACGCATAGAAGGTGTATCAAATTAACATTTAATTTACTCACTAATGCTTGTGCAGATAAACAAGGCCAACATGCATAACCCCCATCAACTGTGGTTGTTGGTTGAGAATTGTCTTCATTTTTTTGATCGGAATAAAATGGATTTTGAAGACGATGGGTTACAATTGGTTGACTGATGTATGACCTTGGGAAAAGATTAAAAAATACACTAATAATTCATTTTGAGTAATATGCATATATATTAACATTACAAAACTGACGATAGAAATGACAGTTAGAAAGGATAGTTAGATAGTTGTTAACAGTGGAATCCAGCACGCCCGTTCTGTCGTACTTTTGACTTGTCAACTGGATGTACCTCCATTCCAATGCTGATGCTCACATAGGGACTCAAGTCAAGCATCCTTCTCTTTAAACGCCTAACGTGTTCTTCACTTAGCTACTGAGTTCAAATAGCCACTGCCTTATTATTAACATCAGCACGAAAATTTAAACAAACGAATTAAAATCCATTCCTGTTTCATAAGCCAATTGTTGTAGGAACACAGTAGCTCAGTGGATAATGCGACAAGTGTTTGAAATGATAGACATTAGGTTCGAGTCCCGATGAGCACATAAAAAGTGGGGTGTCTATAGGTTCTAAATAGGAAGGAGCGTGTGTCCTATATTCCACTGCTGGCCAATATCTAATTTTGCGTAGACAAAAAGTCAAGATTCCAATAATCTCTACTCAAAAATACTGTAAAATACTTATTATACGCTAAAAATCGATTTACACAAGCTATATCCTTTGCGGATTGAGAGTTTTACATCTGATCCTAGAAAAACCAAATGCGTATAGGAAAGACGATGAATGTCCAGACAACATTCATAAGTTAATTGTAGATTAGAAAAACAAGATTTAAAACATTTCGACAAGAATGAACAGTTGTAATCTGAAATAGGTATGGTATAGTAGTAACACAATCATAACCGATGTCTAGAAGATCATCGAGAAGACATTCTTCGATATTGCAAATAAAACCACTACAAGGTACAAGACAGTAGGATCTATAGCCATAATGTGATAGACTGAACCATGGAATCAATCAACTTATTCAATACTGGTGTTCAATATTTGGTCAGGATGTCATCCCAGAGAATTCCACGTCGTGCATTATTTGCCGACGCTGGGACTGGTTGGAAAAAGCGGAGAGGTGGTCAGTGTATGACATGGTGTCGTGGTATGAAAGAAAGCTGCAAAGAGCTAGCTTCTGTTGGTCCTTTACGACTCTCTGGTTGGGGTCCGAGAGATGGTGCAACACAGTGGCTAGAGACGTTATCAGATATGGCTCAGAATAGAAGCCAGTGGCGAGCCTGCTGTAATTTTCTTTTACTTTCTTCATAAAGAGTGGTTATAACTTTCTTAACTGAAAGAGTCCTCTGGTTGTACATTTCAGTTCCCCCCATCACTACTCTTCTCTTTTTCTCATCCTATTTTTTATCTTTTACATACACGCATTTCCCCCCCTTCTCTTCCAATTCTCTTTGTTTTGTGTGGCGCATATGTATCTGGTGCCCCTTTTGTATCAATATGTATGTGTTTAAATAAATAATGAAATAAATAATCCAGTCATTTAGATGCACCAACCATATAGTCTGTAGGCAAAAGTAGTGTGTGATGATGAAGAAAACTGTTATGACGCGCAATGTGCGAAAGCTGATAATGATACGTACTCTTTATATACACAAGCCCGGTTACCTGAGAGAAAACACAAGTGAGGAAGAAAGTTTAGCTGACTAAACCGAATAATAGATGATATGTACACCCCATTAAAAATTTAGGCCTATCAACGGTCTAAGTTTAATCCTTAGAAAGGAAAGTCATTTCTCAACCAATCACATACTCCTACTGTGGTGAACAGAACACTAGTTGGGGACAATCGAATGTACTTAAGCACAAATTACAGACTATCTCACTGAATTCTGATAACCATACAGCAAACAGTTCATTTGCAAAATGGTCTCAATCTTCACTGTTTCTTCTGTAAATATCAGTTCATCTTCTCTAATTTCATTGTTCATGCATTTTCCTACTAATTGCGCTTCATTTCAGTTCTTTCCTTATCGATCTCCGGCCAAAATACATTCTATGTCTGAACATCGCCATATACTACTTATATGGATATAAGTAGACCACACTACACTACCATTTGGTGATTTTGATTTGATCCACATTATCAACAACTTTCATTGAAAAATGTGAACTATTCATTAAGTAACTAACTTACCATAAAGAAATTGTTTTAGATGAAATATCCAATTGCTCTCTTTCTTGTAAAGAATTGCCTAAAAATGTACCTTCAAAACAAAAAGCCGAGAAAAAGCAATTGCAGCATACAATTGTACTCAAACCACGAAATGAGTTACATTAAACTGGAAAGACATAACTGAGGCTATTTACGGAGATGACGCGGAATGAATGACTGTACATTTAATGAACTGATGAAAACATAGAATAGTTTCTTATATACGATTCCATATCTAATTTACTGTCTATATAATTCATAATGAACTGAAATCTGGTATTAAAAAAAAGATAGTTTGTTCACATAATCAAACTACGACGAAACATTTGGAAGTTCTAACCAGTAGGGACTTTCAAAGATGTTTTGAATAATTCAAACATAGATGAGACAAATGTATTTATTGTCATAATTGAGAAGAATTTCAGAATGAATAAATGTTAGTTGTTATTTTTTTCGATTGCTCTGTTGTTATTTCATGTTGTGTCATCCTGATATGCCCCCAAATGTCCTGGTATGGCCGATAGTGGGGACGGCCCGCCCTCTCTCTCGAAATACTCTCACATGGCCACGCGTATATAGCCAACGACAGGGAAGTCCTACTCACTGCCTTCTCGTGACACTATTTTTGTTTACGAAATTGAGAGGACGAAATTGAATGTCTGGCGCTTTAACCGGGTTGATGGACACAGAGGGTCCACCTAGGGGAGTTGGAAAACTCTCATTCCAAACCAATGGTGCACATGGACTACAGTATTCTGAGCGAACAAATGGTGTATGAACCAATCGTCGGTCACCGGCTACTATGGGACTGCATCTCCTTACGATGCTCCACTGCCTTGTGGATCAGACCTTTAGGTCGAAGGCTCCGGGTGTGGCCCCTTATCAAATCAAATGAGATTTGTGTGGCGCATATACATCTGGTGCCCCATTGTACTAATATATATGTTTAAACAAATATAAAAAAATAAATATATTAGAAAGAATGAATGGTAACTGGTAAAGAAGAAACTAGGAGGACATTCAGGAAGTGGATAGGATACACATTGACGAAATCATCAAACTGTATCACGAGGCAAGTGCTAACCTGGAATCGTGAAGGGGGAGGAAAAAGAGGACGACTAAGAAACATACTAAGTCGAGAATTGGAAGCCGACATGAAAAGGATGAATAGCAACTGTAAACAACTGGAAGGGAATGCTCAGAACAAAGTTGGATGCAGAATGCTGGTGGGCGACCTATGCTCCTCCATGAGGGGCGACAAGAGTAAAGAAGTAATACGAAAAGTAACTGCTGGAAATTATTTGTGGACTTTTATTACATATATATTTACATGTATATTTATATTCCTTTTACGATAAGCTTTCATTTCACATATTGACTACTATTATACGATTAACCATTCTTAAGTTAGACCCAATCTATTAGCTACAGTCTCTTACACTCATAGCCACTTTTTGGTTTGGTCTTGTATAATAAGTTTTTTATTCTATGGTGTGATGAGGTCTGGTCTGTTTATATATACAGTGCGTATGCCTGAAATATACAATTTATATAGCGGAGGCTGATATTTGTGTTCTGGACTCAACCGACAGGGCTAGGCGATAAGCTACTGCGTTGAGGACCAATAAGGATTCAGAGTCGACACAAAGCTGTTAGTGCTGGTGGACGTGTCATTGATTTTATCACAGCAACAGTGCCATATAAGTCAGTATTCTGATTAGTGACTTTGTCACGTGATAATTGACAAGGGTAAAAGTCATTACAACACTATGTCAGGGCCGACATACTTTATATTAATTGTGTGTGAATGTTGTTCAATGTGATACGTGTGAACTATTGACCAATGTGGTAATTGCATTCTTTGTATTATTCCGTCTGAAATTTATATATATTTTAAAGTAACCTCAATTATCTTTTCATTTAAATGATGTTTTTTATATATATAGTTGAAATCATGAGTCAATTGAAGCTAGACAACCATGGGAAACCTGGAAGCACTGGACGGCCGTTTCGTCCTTATGTGGGACTCCTCAGTATAGTGCATCCACGATCCCGCCTGGCGAGATTCGAACCCAGGATCTACCAGTCTCGTGTTTATTGAACGAATCAAGTATGTGTAAAATAAGTGTATTTCAGTTTAACAATAAGATGATTTTGGACAACTTCTTTTGAGGATATGTTTTTTGAGAGCCAGTATAACTTTATTTGTATTCCCACTTTGCGAAATTTCAGTAGTTCCCGTTTCCAAGTATAAAAGAGTAGAACCGCGGATACAAGAGAACCGACAGGTAGATAAACTACATCAACAATAGTAATGCAACTACTACTCACCATATTCAGAGAAATAAGCATGTTTTGCAATAATACAAAGCAGTTCATCTGTGAATTCAAATGAATTTGGATATTGACGAAGTAACTGGAAAATAAAATGAGAAAGAGTCAGTAGACAAGTTTATTCCAATAATACTATTCATTATAAGGAAACAAAAGATAGTTTGATTGAAACTACATTCCTCATTTAAAATATACTTGGATAGTATAAATTTTGACAGAAACCCACTCATCACGTACAGATTCATAGTATCTGGCTTGGAATCACAATCTAAATGTGAGGACTAATGATAATACACGGATCTTTAAACTGAAGTATTTGTTTATTTAAACACAAATATTGGTACGAGGAGGAGCGAGAATAGCATTGTCAGTAGAAAGCGTCATTTCATTTATTTGTGCGAGGGCTGTGATACTGCCCAGGTGCCCAAACTGAAGCAGGTGGGTTTCTTAAGGGACCACACCCGGAGCCTTTGACCTAAAAGTCTAATCCACAAAGCAGTGGAGCATCGTGAGGAGATACAGTTCCATGGTAACCGGTGATCAACGATTGATTCATACGCCATTTGTTCCCTCAGGATACTAGAGCCCATGTGCACCATTGGTTTTGAATGAGGGTTTTCCAACTCCCCCAGATGAACTTTCCGTGTCTACCAACCCGGTTAAAGCGCTGGACATTCTCTTTTCGTCCTCTCACTTTCATAAACAACACCCCATCATGGAAAGACAGTGAGTAGGACTTCCCTGTCAGAGGCCATATACGCGTGGTCATGTGAGAGCATTTCGAGAGAGAGGGCGGGCCGTCCCCACTCCCGGCCGTACCAGGGCATTTGGGGATGGTACAAGGAGGCACACTTTGTCATTCAATTCGCGTGAGGGCTGGAGTACTGTCCGGGCGCCTCAACCTAAGCAGGGGGGCAATCCTCAAGCTTTTAGCTTAAAGATCTAATCCACGAGACAGTGAAGTGACGTCAAGAGATGCAGTCACAACTGTTGATAAGTTGTTAACATCAGGCACAAGTATCAGCTGTCACTTACGCTTTCAGATAATTGACACTATGAGGAGTATATATTAAGAAAAGCCAATAACAGTAATCTTTCATTGCTTCCTCTTACAATCATATTTACATCGGTTATGACTGTATGAAATAATATATATGTCCAGTTTCGATATTCCATGTTTTTTAGAACCTAAATTATAGAGATTAGGTACTCGATTATATCAGCTTTTGGAAAACTATAGTTCTTCACCAACTCCAAGTAGTTAAGAGTAAACAAAATGTTAGTGAAGGTTATTTATTAACATAGGGAATGAGTGGTCAATCTGTAGAAGAGCAGTGTGGTATGAAAGATAGTTGTATAGGAAGTTGACATTCGATGATACATCACAACTCCTTGATTAGGGTCCTAGAGACAGTGCATCAAAATGGCTTGATGCGTTATTAGAAATGGTTTAGAATAAAAGCCTGTGGCAATCTTACGTTCTTTTACACTCGTCATAATAGTGAAATGTACTTCCTTAAATGGAGGAGTTTTCCACTGACTGTGTTTTTAACTAAACTATATCTCACATTAAATACCAGTTTCGTTCACTTCGTTACTGATGGTGATGGTAACTATCCTTCTCTGCTCTAATTTTTCATAATATTATCGCTTCATTTGTGTGGCAAATCTTATGATGGTCCATTGTAACAGAATTAGACTACGCATCCACAATCCCGTCTCGCAAGATTCGAACCCAAGCACAGTTCTAACTATCATGCAAAAGCGCGAAGATCATCCAATGTTGTTGGTGAGAGCTGTTTCATTCCGGATATATTTAAAATACGTCAGTCACTACTTCTCATTATAATCCCAAGAACACTCTGAAATCACTACCGTTTATTGATTTTCAGGAGGAGCGTAGCTGAGATCAATGTCTGACAATTATAACGTACATATGTCGGCTTTTATAAAGAAACTTTACGGAAAGAAGACCGTATTCACATTAAAGAAAGACAAGAATTGATGCGACACATAAAGCGAATTCAATTATACCAAAAGATCTTTTTAAAAAAACGCACCTACTTGCCAAACACAATCCAAAAATAGGATAAACACTGGACTCTCATCTTTTGGTGGTTTAATAGAGAAAGCGGAGTTTCGACAACGATCTGAAAATGGATGTCCGGCGTTTAACCATGTCTGGTCGATAAGTGTTTGAAATCTAAATAGTTGTGAACACAATAGGATTAAACGAAAAAATATAACAGTTAACCAAAATAAATTAGTATTTGAAGTTTCATATTAGAACCAGCAGGAAGTACTAGACACCTATTACATTCTCCCACAAGGATCAAACCTACAATATTCATGTTTCATAGTTAGAACATCAGGTCATAAAGGCGCACCAGTAATACGCGGTGCAGAACCTACAACACTGCGTCAGTTGACCAATGGTAGAACGTTCGCCTGCCACGCGAGCGGTCCGGACCCGATTCCCGGTCGACGCAAACCACTTGCCCACAAATGCCCTGGTACGGCCGAGAGAGGGTAGAGTCAGCTCTCCCTCTTGAAATGCCCTCACATGACCACGCGTATACAGCCACTGACAGGGAAGTCCTATTCACTGCCTGATTATGAACCAATGGTGAACATGGGCTCCAGTATCCTGTAGGAACAAATGGCGTATAAATCAATTGTTGGTCACCGATTACCATGAAACTGCATCCCCTTACGTTGCTCCACTGCCTTGTGTATCAGACCTTTACGTTGAAGGCTCCAGATGTGGACCCCTAATAAAACCACCTGCTTCAGTTTGGGCGCCCGGTCAGTATTCTAGCCCGCACACAGATCAAGTGAATTATGTGGTGCATATATATTCGGTGCTCCTTTGTACTAATATTCATGTGTTCAAATAAATAATAAAATAAACCCAGGACATTTGTACATTAGTTCGAGTTAGCATACGTCATTAGCGCAACAAAAGTAGCGATAACTGAAAGATATTATCAAAAACTATTACAATCAACCGCGATTGCTACCGAATGTTTCTTTGAACAAAAGTGATCATTAATTATCTTAACTTTTTGAGTTTTTAGCACACAAACCCCAAGTAAGTTTATTTTGACATTTAAAAGAAACGTGACATATCGCATATATATACACTACCAAATCGATGCAGTAAGACAGAACATAAAAGTGTTTCTCCTTGAGAAACAGTGAACAGATAACCAATCGTTGACTTATACTACTTGTTTGTAAGAGATTGATTTTTCCTGGTAGTGATGCTACGGGCTAAATTTTGATTATTCTTTTTTTCTCATATCCTGGGTGAATTAGTTCGATATTGGCATTAAGTTATAAGTTTTTATATAAAGTTAGATAATGGCTAGTAGTGAAATCTAGGATATGCGTTTCGTCCCAATGAGGACCCGTCAGTTGGACGTATGAACATCCCAACTCCGATGTATATATCAGGACTCGAATCAAGTACCTTTCGTTTCAAATGTCTATCATGTTATCCGGGGAGCTACTGAGCACAGATAGACATTAGCTTGTGTGACAGGGGTGAACTTATCAATAGTTGATTTTTTACGAAAGCTGTAACTAAGAGAAAATGCAGTGAATGGATTTTTTTAAACAACTGGTACATAAAATAGCTGACGTTCTCTACTGAACAGATACTACAACCTCTTTAGACTGTTATGATAGAAATGCTATTATCAACTTATGTTATGAGTAGGAAGAATGAAACTTGTATATACTGAACTGAAAACTAATGTAAACTAGGGATAGTAAATTATTTTCAGCTGTTACAATTCACAGAGAATAGTATAAACTGAAAATTATACTGTAAACAGTACTATGAGAACACCCACTCCAAACTAGCTAACCCCAATTACCCCTGTATAGTTCTGGACTCAGGATTTAATATGATTTGAATCAAACTAGCCACGAGAATAGCTCGATCAGTTCCCTTTCGACTTTGCACTATTACACATGATCCACGTAATTTTGCCTCTTCTAAACTTTGATCCTTTGATGCTCTTCTTTGTTTTTCAGCTAACAAACATTGTTCTTGTTGAAGTTGTTGTTGAGCGAATGCATCCAAAGCGTCCAAAGCTGTTGCTCCAGCAACAGCAGCTGCTAACGCTTCACGAACCAATGATAACCAAGCTGAAAGTTTTTTTGACTTCTTAACATTATTATAACTACTTAAATCCGATTCAGTAGTTACATTAGTAGATTGAATATCTAATTGACCGAAATTCGAGACCATATCATTCTTACTCGACGTATTTATTTGTTCACGAACAACATTATCATCAAGTGAATTGACTGAATTATCACATGGGATTGATGCAGCCACAGAGTTACGTAATCCGAAGTTTCCTATTGGATTTAATGCGGCACTGGACAACATTCCAATAGAATCACTGATTCCAGATTGAAGTGCACCAAATGTTGTGTTGCTTGAAGATCGAGTTAAACGACCACATGATGTACAAGCTTTTATTGATTAGAAGAAAACAGAATAGTTTAAACAGTAACAGGGTGTTCTATAACTGTGAAAACTATAATAATACTACAATACTAGTCAATAAAGAAGACATGTGTCGGTCACACATTCAACAACCAACAACATTACGCTCAATGTATATGGATTTCTGGGATATAAAAAGTAGCTTAAAAGGTAAATATAGCCATAACAATATCTCACGACTAAGGAGAACACCTAACTGTGGTCAGTTGTACAGTCGAAATCGAAACTAGAAAAATGTATCGATTAATTCGGTTAGGATATATGTTACATTTCCCTATGAACACCAAATAGTTGCGTAGGCTGTATGATTTTTTTTATTCATTATTGCTCGAGTATCACCGGACAACTGCATTAACAATGCTGAAGTTATGTATAGGATACTAGGCAAGTAGAAAAGTTTGTTTATGAGGTTGTAAATCTACATCAACTATGGTTAGGACATGTTATAGATATTCCCAACCACCGCCTACCTCGACGAATGATGTCTGGTATTAGAATAGATTGGGAAAAAGCCATTGGGTGAACAAACTAAAAAGTGACATCAGTCCATGAAGTCGTTGACATTTGATATGAGCCCTATAGGTATGTGCAGAGTACTTGGTAGTGGTCTGTCTAATCACCTCGATTATTAATTAGCGACGTCTGGTGACACGCCTGAAAATCAGTAACAGTCGGACAGATGAACTCCTTATCTTCCTCTGGATCTTCAGGTCCAGTATTCTTCATGCATATCATTTCATTTCGCCTAATAGATTAACATTCTCAAGCTTAATTATTTCTCACTATCATAGCAGTAGTAGAGCAGTACGGTTGTTAAGCCCAAAATTTTATTGAGCGTTAGTCACATTTAAGCTAAGTCGTCACAATTATTCCCAAACAGAATCAGTAAGACGATTGTTTTCCAAGGAAGAAAAAATTAGTGGTCAAAACACACAGAAATATATAAACGAACTAAAAAAACATCTTACCATAAATGAATTTCCTGAAAGTGACAATCAAGTTACCCGTAGATTCTAACGGTCTACAAACTCGTCTCCATTGTGGATAATATTGTTCGAATTCAACAAGACCACCTCGGGAGGAGAAAAAAGATTAACAGAGGTTAGTGTTAATTGAATTTTATTTCACTATCAGTAATACAGACTTCCAACATCAAAAACTAACGAACAAATTGAATGGTTGACGGATCTATGGAGATTAGTTTAATTTATAGGTTGTTATTCACCGTTGATTGAACATCAATCACCAAGATAAAAGTGTATAGATAATGATGTCTAGCTTTAGGATGAGTTCCTAGACTCCCAGTGGATGATTGTGATAGATGAAATCCAAACATGACGGGAGAAGGTTAGTCTCTGTCAATAGAATCAGTTTATAGTAGTGCTACATCGCAGATCGAGTGGATTTAGTGGTCTGAAAGTAAGTACTAGCTCAAAGTGAGGCCTGAAGATCCTAGATCCAATTTCGGACGGGGCAGTAAGTTTATACTGCTAAGATGCCCCATGATCAGATGAAATTGTAGTCAAGCCTCTACTAAAACCACATATACGCCAGTTGGATTGTTTATAATTGACTTACTTACGCCTGTTACCCTACGTAGAGGAGCATGGGCCGTCCACCATGATTCGTTATCTAACTCTGTCCTGAACAGTCTTTTCCAGTTACTATTCATCCTTTTAATGTCTGCTTCCAGTTCTCGACTTAATGTGTTCTTTGGTCCTCCACTTTTCCGCTTCCCTTCCGGACTCCAAGTTAGGGCTTGCCTCACGATGCAGTTTGATTATTTACTTAGTGCATGTCCGATGCACTTCCAACGTCGTGGAGCATGTTTGCGGTTACTTCTGTTTCTGACTTTAATGCTTTAGCAGGTATTTTATCTAGTGATGCTGCTTTCCGACTCTTGATTTGTCTGATGGCCCTCCTGATCTCTTCGATCGGTGGCGGATTGACACCTATAGAAAGGTCTTTAGGTGCTGCTTCCATATCCCGTGGACTCAATGGAGCTTGCATATTCAAGAGTTCCTCGAAGTGTTCCGCCCATCTGTTCCTGTGTTCTTGAATTTCAGTGATTGGCGTGCCTTCTTTGTACTCGACCGATCTCTCTGGTTTACTATATTTCTCTCTCAGTTTCCTCATCGTGTCTTATAGTTGTTTCGTATTTCCTTCTCTTGCACCTTCTTCCGCTGTAATTGCTAGCTCCTCAACGTATTTCTGCCTGTCGGCTCTAATACTCTTCTTTACCTGCTTGTTTGCTTCTGTGTATTCAGCTTGTGCCTTGGCCTTTTCTGCTCGTGTTCGGCTGGCTGTTAGTAACTGCTGTCTTCTTGTTTTTCCTTTCTTCAATCTTGTCCAGGGTTTTGATACAGATTCATTCCTTATGATGACGCTAATTGCGGCCCAGCACCTCCTGATAGATTGAAGTTAGTGCTTCTTTGATCCCTTCCATAGTAGTTTCTTGTTCTTCCACTAGATCCTGTAGAGCTTGAAAGCTGTTGTTGAGAGCTATCTTGAATTGGTTGAGTTTGTTAGTATCTCGAAGGAAGGCTGTGTTGAACCTTTGTGATGCTGTCTGTCCAGTTGTCCAATGTTTCTTTAGCTTCAGTTTCATCTTGGCCACAACCAGGTGGAGATCTGGAGCTATGTCAGCTCCTCTCCTAGTTCTCACATCTCCCATTGTCCTTCGGAATTTTTCGTTGACACAAATATGATCTGTTTTGTTCTCTGTAGTGTGATCCGGTGAGACCCATGTAGCTTTGTGTATGTGTTTGTGTGGGAATGTGGTGCCGCTTATAAGGTATGTTGAAGTGACGAGTGTAGAATAAAACGTTCTCGAGTTCACTATATAAAAAATAAACTCTAATCTAAATCCATAAAAAAATCTACTCTACTAACCATTGGTGTTAAAAAGATTAACAACAAACAAAATAATTGATACATGGAGCCAATTTAAAATCAACCAGATGACAAATGTACGTGATTGGCCAAGAAATGACTTTCATTTCTGAGGAATAAGATACACCATTGCTGGTCTAACTTTCTAAAGGATAGAGAGAGATATCTATGAATGAGTATACATATATTGCGCCTATTCAGTCTACTCAATCAACTTTCTCATTCTTAGTCTTTTTACTCGAATGACCGGTTGAGTTCGTGTAACTGTGCAGTTCGTGAAACTTCATATTAAAAACAACATAACTCACTTGTTGCTTGAGGTTTTTTTGTTTCATTTTGTGTTCTTAAATCCAATATAACACCTCTACATTTATCTGGTAATATACAAGAAAGTAATTGTTCATCTGAACGACATCGACCAGTATTAAATGTTGAACTAAATGGTAATATGGAATTTTTCGAAGATGAATTAATAATTAGATTATTCGATTTGGTTGATGAAGTTAAACTAGAGTTAGATGATAATAGAGGAGTAGTATTTTGATTGTTTGTAATTGTAGACTGGTTAATCAATGGTTCAGCAGTTATTAATAAAGTGGTCTAAAAGATAGATTAGAAAAAGAGGTAACAAGTGATTGGATTCAAGCATTAGAGTCATTCAGTGAAACCGAGCGTCTACATTACAGATAACTCATAGATACTTTTTTTATTTTTTTATTTAAACACATAAATATTGGTACTAGGAAGCACCAGATACATATGAGCCTCACAAATCTCATTCGATTTGTGTGAGGGCTGTCATACTGCCCAGGTGCCTAGACTGAAGCAGGTGGTTTTCTTAGGGGCCCACACCCCGAGCCTTTGACCTGAAGGTCTGATCCACAAGGTAGTGGAGCATCTTAAAGAGATGCAGTCCCATGGTAGCCGGTGACCAACGATTGATTCATACGCCATTTGTTCCCTCAGGATACTGGAGCCCATGTACACCATTGGTTTGGAATCAGGGTTTTCCAACTCCCCTAGGTGGATCCTCCACATCCACCAACCCGGTTAAAGCGCCGGACATTCGCTTTTCGTCCTCTCACTTTCGTGAATACCCCCGCCACGAGAAGGCAGTGACTAGGACTAATGGAAGAAAATACAATTTATTGTGGATTGAGGATTAAGAGACTGGAAAATCAAAACTTTATGACCGGCTCTTTTAATACTGTTAATTATGGACAATCATCAACCTATCGCGTTTATGAAATCGTCGAACGCATACGGTTTTTTGTGTATATCGATTGAAGGATTTATTATCTGAATGATTACTGATAAATTTTCTTTCGAATAACCTGTCTATATATATCATTTCGGCAAATTATTTGATCTAAATGTGAGCTACAGGTGAAAGATTTTGGCCCAAAAACAAAGGTCCTAGGTTTGATTGCGGAGTCTTGGATGGGTACTGCTAAGGAGTCTCATGCCAGGAAACGGATATCCAGTACTGCCAGGTTTTCAGTGGTTGTCTAACCTAGGCCATTTCGTGAGTTCGATCAGAATATTTTAAGTTGAGAAAAACGTGCGAGAATCGCGCAACATTTGTTGAAACTGAACTAAATCTGAGTGAGATTGGAGGTCTCTCAAAAATCCTATCTTTTTCTGGAATATTCACTAGTGACGAATCATGGTTCAACGAGCATAACATCGAGATTGACTTTGGAGAACATTTAAAACAACGTAAACTGACAGAACAAATGTTTTGTCAGAAACTAGAAGTATTTTGAAGAAGATAAGATTGAAGTACTCCGAATTTCATAGAAATGATCCCATGAAAACATTAGAGATCCCAACAGTGGGGTTAAAACATTGAAACTATACATTAAGCGATCCTGTAATAAACTGTACAAAATATAAAACGTGATCTTGTGACAGATACAAGGGGAAGTAGACTGGTAAACAAATCACTTATTTCGGTCTACGGAAGCAGTGAGTAGTATCTCTATAGGTTTTCAGCACACAACAACAATGTGAATCAAAGCCGAATACCTAGAAAAAAGAAACTCATACTTGTTAAATGAATTATAATACAAAATTGCAACTAACAGAAAATGAAAATATGTACATAGTTGTCTCGTACTTGTCTTGGCTTATGATAGTATAGCAGTAGAGGAAAACGACCACCATGACGAAATCGGCTACTTTCTATAATCATTTGATCATCACATTTAACAGGTACAATAAATGTTTTCGGATAAGAATTGCACAACTAGAACGGGGAAGATAAATAAAATGAATACAAAGCGGTCTTAAAAATATTACCTTAATGATAGTAGTAATCATGGAAATAATAATGTATGTAGCTCGTATCACAAACAGACTTTAAATAGAGCATTAATGAAAACCATGAAGCACTGAATGACTGTTTGGTCACAGGATGAGACTCTTCGATAGTGCACGTAAACAACCCTCGACGAATCAAACTTTCTGGCTTCGGGTTGCATGACTAATCTTCAGACCATTGAGTTACCAAGCAATGGTTCACATTAGTAACTTCATTGCCCAACTGTAGATGCTAGCTTGACGTAGTGGTTAGGCCCGCCTATCATAACAACACAATCGAACTTTACTGCAGGGAAAAACTGTTTTTTTAACCCAACCATTCCAGGTAGGTCGACAAGAGGGCAGTAAGAATAGAAGTAAAAAAAACGTAGGGCCTGAAAACGAGGTCGTGCTGTCGTTTGGACAAGGATGTAATAGCAGTAAGGTATTCCTTCAGAAAACCAGCATCTGAAGTGATATTGCCTTCTCAAAAAGTAAAGAGTGGTTAGAAAAGTTTGATCTCAAGGACAGCATACCTTACTTTTCCCCATGGATTCCCGCTGCCAACACCAATGGCTGTAAGTAAAGAGCTAGCTTACCTAAGACTATTCACAAAAAGGCTGCGTGTGATCAAGTCAAACGGTTGTCTTTTGGACTTCGTGGTCACGACAACAAATTGTCAAGAACATGACTAATCCAGTTCCTTTTTAGGTCCCTCAAATTGAGTGTCAATACAATATTCGACTATTAACCAGTCAGTCGTAAACAACGTTCAGTCTAAGTCGTTGAGTGCCGTACAGACTCTACGAATCAGTCACACACTGTAGAAATAACTCCCTACAGAGCATTCAACCAAACGCACAAAACTTTCCCAATACTATACATATAATACAATATTAAGAAAATATTTCACGTTAATAGATACTACAACGAAAACGAAATACTACCTACTGAATAATTTTCATTTAATTGACTTATACGCCAACTCCCAACAGACAATAACTCATTGATATTGTTAGGCCAATCGGTGGTTTTTATTACAGGTAAAAGTGATGATTGGTTGGATTTATAAGCGAATGGGTAAAGCAATGTTACGTCATCTGTCATAAAAAATATAAGGAGTAGAAAACCTTTAAAAACATTTACAGATTGATCTAAGATGGTGGTTGAAAGTAGTCGACATAAAAAAATCTGCAATCACAAATCCATTTGTTCAGCATATACAACAATCAGACTCACACATAAATTTGCAAAGTGGATTAAATGTCTAAAATACAATGAGCAGACTTAATACAATAGTTGAACGGGGTTACTACACATTATCAAACGTGGCTTAGAATGGAAGCAAGTGATGACTTCACTGCAGTTTTCTATTACATTCTTCGCAAAGATGATTTGAACTTTCCTAACAGAATAACATCTATTTTGGTATCCTGTGGCGTGCTGACAGGTACAGACTACCTAGTTGGAGTCAGCTTGATCAACGCAATCAATCGTTGATATTAGGTAACATGGCTCAGAAACAGTCACAATAGCCAAGATGCAGTCACACTTTGTCTTCTATATTCTGAGTTAATATGGTCTCGTTCCATATTTTTAGGCTCATTCTTTCAGTGTTTTGATGAACCAAGAGTTTAACAAGCTATAAACGAAATGAAATAAAACACAGAGGGCTAAAGAAAAATTTAAAAGGAAATATTAATAAAAACATACGTAGTTGAGCTCATAAATAAGAAGCAAGATACTTACCTATTGAGGATACTGCCTCTAATAACTGTTCAAGTGAACGAGCAACAGAAAGACTGTTAACAGTCAATTCATAAATATTAAAATCTTTTGTATACAAAACAATCGTATATCCAGTTAATATGGATGGTGTGAATCGACGTTCAGTAGGTGATTCACACAAACGAAACCCATCAATTGCTCTGTACATAATCTTTACGAAATAAAAGAAAAATTATAGATGATTCAAAAGATAATGAGAAGTAATTGCCTGGGGAAAAAAGGATAAATTATGTAAACAATGGACTATAGAACATAATTCAGACTACAGACGTATATTATGCTAGGATTTACTGATTTTAATTCACTGTACAGAAATGATTTCACGCAGACAACGCTTTGCAGACATATATAATCAAGCATCGAGTGTCTCCTACCTAAAAAGGCTATTTTTCACAATCACAAAGCAAAGGATAAACTTCAGATCAGAATACCCACTCTTCAGTTGATGGACAAACATATCATCTACGTCACAAGTAAAACGTTTACAGGACCCAAATAAGGTAGGACAATAGTACCGAGAGTTCGTCAGCCTCCAGGGTTTGTAAGACTTACAAGATAAGCCAAGCAGTCATGTGCAATAGTTCACCCCTCTACAGCTAAACTACACAAAGACACACATTAGGCCTTGGAAGATATTTTGCACTAAGAGGGAGAAACTGTTACAGGTGTAAGATACATGGAGAAGACTCTAACGACAACTGCGATATAGAACAGCTTCAGTCTGGGCACCTGGGCAGTATCACAGCCCTCACACAAATCAAATGAGATTTGTGAGGCGCATATTTATCTGGTGCTTCCTAGTACCAATATTTATGTGTTTAAATAATAACCGTAGTTCCTCCACCGGACCCTAAAAAACTAATCTTGTTTAGATTTATTGAACGAAACCAAAGAATAGTTGAATTTACATTCAAGTTAATTCAGTTATATATCAATTAAATGATCACTAATTACACAGTTTTATTAACTGAGTAATTGTCAGTAAATCCAAAACTATGATGAAGCGCCCAATACAAGGAAGATGCATTAGAAATCAAGTAACTAAATACAACTGACATACAGTGAAAACTAATGACGAGAATTCATGGAAATATGTTGAGTTTACCTAGTGGAAATTACCTTAAGTCGACATGTGGAATTAAGATTAGTTTTCTTTCGCACATGTATTTGGGTATACAGTACCTTTTATGTTTGTATGGGGTCGTTTGGCGTCGAATGCCCGCCTTCACCGAAAATCTAACTCTGGCGTCAATAATGCTTTAATTTTCTCATAGATGTTGGGCAAAACATCTAGTTGCATCCTTATAGTAGTAGTAAAATTAGGAGTAATTCTCTTACATAAGTGATTCAAAATGTCGAACCCATTTGCCTTTTCCTACAGATGATTCATATAACACCTTCCCTATCTTTTTGTTATGTCACATTCTATCCATCTATGATAATTGGTTCGGTATTCCTGTGCAAACACTGAGGTCCTAATTCGAAATCCTGGTGGATATGCTTTACTTTCAGACGATCTCCGTGACTGCATGACATGGTTGGTTGTTCTAACCACGGGTCCTAAATAAAGCAGGAATAATCCACATTATTTTATTTTTCAAAGATATCCAAGATGCTACACATTTTCGTTGAAATGTTGAACCAGTACGTTCAGAGCGAAGAAGCATATATTTACTAATGGCTGTAATAATTTTATCCATATATTCAAGGTTCTTTCGGGATATCTTTACGCATAAATTAATTAATTTCTTCACAACATCTAAGTATGCCCATATGCACAGGATCTAAGAGGAAGGTTGACACCACGTTAATTGGGAGCAGAACGAAGTCAGAATTTCCTGATTCACGGATAGTTAGTTTCAGTAGACTAAACCTTTCACCACCTCGCAAATCATGTACGAAACTTAGGAAAGTCATCCTTTAGTTTAGATAATCCCCTAAATACACATTTATCACAACCTGCTGTACCATTGTGATCAACTATGTACCTAATAACAGAACAAGCCAGTATCACATCTAACATCGAACAGTTTGTCAACTATATATTTGCTAAACTTAGGGCAATAAAGTCTGAGGTCCTTCATTTCTTTTACTTTAGAAGCAGTGCTAGTAGAAATCTCACTAAATTTACCAGGTTCTTTGCTTTCTCTAGAAATACCCATCATAAAGAAATCACCCTTCTAACTGTCGTATCCGACTCGTCTGCCAAAGTACGTCTGACGACCTCCATTTCTAAAAAAATGTAACAGTTGATAGCGTGTCCAACAATCTGCGTGCAGGATTATCGCAGTTCTACTTCTCTCTGTCGACTGAAAAGGAACTTGAAGGGCTGGAGATACTTCTTTAACAAAAAACTCTGTTGGTTCATTATTTTTTCGAAGAAACTGTTATTCTACTTCAAAATTCAGCTGAGGAAAATTATTCTACTTAATGACAACAGGGATGCGAGACCTAGAGGTAGATGTTTACGAAATTTCTTATACTGAGATCAAAATGTACTACCACAAACATTTTGGATCGTGTCTGCCGTATTGGGACAAATAAGTGCAAAAAGTCTGTTTTGAAGTATTATTTTATTTCAAATAGGAAACACCCATAAAAAATACAATATTTTAAATAGACCTAAGATTACTGTAGATAATCGTGTTAATTATGACGGAAACGTGTGGTTTGAACACTGACTTTGCCAATATTTTCGCAAAATCAAACTAAAATGCGTGTTAATCAGCGTCTTTCGATACGTGATCCATTCCTTTAACAAGTTAACTGAATAGAAAAGTTAGTTTCCCCAGAGAAGTGGGTGCGAGAGTAGGAGTTATTTGGACTTAAAACCACTTGAAGTGGTTTGAGGTCGAAAGAAGGAAGTGAAGCTAATTTGTGTTGAATTCGTTGAAAAGTAGACATACTGAGGAGCATATAATCTAGTGCAGATTTGAGTGGGGGGACTATTCGAGGTAAACAAGTGGTTTCTGATGTTCTTTACTAAAGAAAATATTTTTGTTAAAAATCCCACTGTCTGCCGTAGCAGATGATAAAGGAGACATTCCGGAGCACTTTTTCTCAAATTTACATAACATTTTCTCATAGAATGTTGTTTTTATTCAATTGGTTGGGGTCGAAAAGTATTTTTTATACAACCATTACACTGTACGGTACTTAGTTCTACATAAACAAGTAATGATTCAACATTATTAAAACATGTTTCAGTCTCGCACTTCAACACTTCAAACGCCAACTTACAATAACGTCCGAATCGCGTAGCTGAAATGTGAGGTGGTGTTGACCGAAGGTTAAGCGTTTGGATCCTAGAGACTGAGATGGTGTAAACACGCGCACATCCTCGAAACTATGCATAGTGGGGCAACGCTTATATAACCTTGTAAAGTCAATTCTTCCGCGTGTCAATATCCAGCATCTAATATCTCTAGGACGAGATTGTATAAACCGATTGTTTTTTTTGTCTTTTAGTACGGATAGAAGTTCTTCACAATGTGTAATGGTCAGAAAGCCAGCAACTCCGTTGCATTGATTCTGGTCAGATTCGGTCTTCAGTCTTCAGTAATAAAGATAGTAGGTTGATGGACCTGTGTTAATCCTTACTGTTTGTTTTTCAACAGAGGTCCAGATTCTCCTTGAAAATGTTCGCTGATTGGGCTGATACCACCTGTTAGAGTATGACGTTCTAGTCATTGATCACTTCGTGAGAAGAACAGAACCCCACTATGAGTTTATTAGATTGTGGTTTTTGAACCTTCTTGCTATCGCATCGAAGATTATTATTGCTGAATGGGGAAAAAGGACTGGAGATATTAACACCCCAGCCGTAAATAAAGGTACGGAATGCCAAAATAAGGTCACGTCGTGTTCTATGATACGATAGTCATTTGCTGGCTTCTATATCTTACAACAATCTGCCTCAATGCATCAAGGTTTCCCGAACCAGTAACCATCACATTGCCAGGTCGGGCGTGATCTACCGCAATCTAGAAACCAATAAGAAGAAAATCCGAATGCTATGAGAAGACGATTGTTGCAAGTATGAAGTAGACAAATAAGTTAATTATTTGGTTATGTGTACAGTATAAGGATACCGAAATGTAGGGACAAAAGAGAGAATGAAATATAGAAAGCGGGCTAGGAAAAAGCTGATGGTATTTAGTAACGTTAACAGCAGATAGACTAAGAGGAATGGATCAGGTACTTTTAGCCCACCTGGGAGATAGTAATCCATATGTCTTTCCAGTCTCCTCTTGAAGCTAGCTAATAAGACGGATGCAGCCACTTCCGCCGGGTAAGATTTTCAATTGGTGGTATTTATTGGTCAGGAAAATTGGGATTTGCGGAACGGAGTGTCAGTTTGATCACTTCAACTTGTGAATACTTGGTACGTCATGGAATCACATCAGTTACGTAAACATAATTAATTCATTTTATTGATTCATTTTGTCATGTCCATGATACTATTTGGTATGTGTGTGTTTACCGTTCGTTTTTTCATTCATTTAACTTCGTAATAATTGCATCATGTGGCTTCCAACTAGGTGGTAATTACTACAAAATAACCACCAAAGCCAGATGAGCTTGATGAATTCTCGTGGTCGTCAGTTTTATTTATGGGTTCTTTAAACAGTTATCAGTTAATTTGTCGTTGGTGTACCTTACTTGAAAGAGAATGGAGGCAAAACTACTGGACACAGTCGCACCAAGAAAAATTTAACACAATTCGAAAATCATCCATTTCTCTTACTACTTCTTTACTCTCTCTTCTTTACATATCAGTTTGTCCTCCCATTTGTTAGATCCATTTTGAAAGTGAAAGTCCCTCCATGTATACATGTGTGATTTCTTCCTTGTGGTTTCTTTATTTGTATACACTGTTAACTTTTTTGATGCTAATTAAGTCTGTAACGTTTAATTTTCTTGGTTTTCTTATCGTTCTTATTGAGTCTCTATGTTCCTTACTGAACTGTATTTAGTTTGTTTTAATTGTTATTATTCCGGCGGCTGCCATATTGACTGCTCCCTCTTTGATTGTGCGGTTTGATTTTGACTGGGATCGTGCATTTTTGGTTGTAATTTGGAGCACTTTCCCAGATATTGAAACACGTTGTGTTATAAAACAGCCGCTCAAACGGAATCTTACTTGACCTATCCAGAAAGGATAGAATAACACTCACCACTTTGCTATTCATTATAATTTAGATTGAATATTTTGGTATCAATTGACGGTTGAATAACTGGGTGGTAATATTTGTTTAGGTAAATTTGTACATTTGTATATATAATGAAATTTAGAACCGTTGTTACCCAAACACCTTGTTCTCATTTCGATTGGGTCACGAGTCTATAAACCTATTCCCCCGTTTTTCGGCCACATCCAGACCCATCGGAATCTAGGTTTGGATCTTACACCATTTATTTTATTTCTTAAAAGGAAGAGATTGCTCTAACCAGTATCTCTCAGAATAAGGAATTATGGTTTCATTTGACGATATTAGACATAGTGGAAGACAGTATTTTCTTTATATGCTCTCCTACCTGGTCACATGAAAGACATTCGATGACAATATTAAAAGCGGTTTAACTCGCCTATCGCAGTTCGAATTCATCCTGACTCCCGCGCAGAAACTTGAGAAACAGCCTATTTCCTTCTTTTATGCAGCTTCTAAGGTTCCATCGAATGCTGGAACGAGTTTAGTACCAATGTAAGAGCTGGTGTCCGTTCCCGATGCACTGTTAGATATTTTTCATCTTTCTGAGGAAAATTAGACAGTCTCTTACGAGCCTGAATTTTCAGGCAGCAGAAAACCAATGCTTAAGTTCTCTTAGGTCCTATTCTCCATACATTCATTGTAGCTGTTTTCAAAAAAGTCGTACCTATAGGGTATTTGATGTTCATATTGAAATATATCTTAAATAAATAATTCTCATCACTTTTGTTAAATATACTATTACGTTGCTATCTGTCTTAATAACACCGATCCCACCTTTGTGCGAATACGGATCCCCAAGTACACATAGGTTTTTATCCACATAAACGTGCAAAACGGACGCCGAAAACTGGCAAGTGGATTATAAAATACAGCTGGATTATGAAAATTAAAGCTACTAAAGATGGCTGTTTTGATACTATAATAACAGAAAGGTCTATAAATTAATTTCAGAGAGAGTACTATAATTCACTTTGAGTAGTAAAAGTCACCATTAAACTAAAAACGAACAAGAACGCCACAATTCATGCAACACAAGGATATGATAATAATTGAGATTAACAACTTCAAATGGACTGAGAATTGCTCTATTTGAAAAGGATAGTGATATTTTTATTGTTTTGACCGCTTATTGTGCATCAGTGCAACTGTTCTTGTTTTAATTCAGTTTATTCCAGTTGGATTATTTATCAAGAGTATCGTTTTTTTGAAAGTAATTTATCATCAGTAATTTTGTGTACATTGGTTCTTTTTGTACTTGTTTGCACTTTTGATTCTAACAATCTACATCTTTTAACTTTTTTTCCGGCCATCAGTTTCTAGCTTCTTTTTGTAAACCTCTGATCTATAACTGGACAGCAATTACCAAAGCCCATTCTTTCGATACCCGGTGGAATGTGGCATGCGGTTTGAGGTGTGCAAAAGATGATACTACGAAGTTTACATTGGCCCATAGCCATGGTCTATTGACATACACAGGCCAACAGAGAAGAGACAGCCTATAAAGAGGCCTGTTAGAAAAAAGCCCAGGAAAAGAAGCTTTTCATCTGTCCCTGCCCTCAAAATTGCAGTGAGAAGGGAGCGCCTAGAAAACGTACCTGCACAGTTAGGCCTGCTCCTCGCACAATAAACAACAACATTACTACTCAAGTCATCGAGGATCATCTAGGACGATACAGTTTGTGTGACGTGAATGTGATTGTCACTGGAACGAAAGTTGATGAATGGGTACGGACCAAGAATAATGAACGACTTGATGTTGCTCAAGAAAAGCCAGTCCTCCAACCAGTCACTGAAAAACTAGACACTGATCTTAGTGACGGGATAGTTGCCTTTCATCGAGTCAGGGAGAGTGAAAGCCCACAACTTAGAACTCGTCTTGAGCATGACATTGATTTTAAAAAACAGCTAATAATCCAGATAATGCCTCAAGATATTTCTGGAGTCGCTTTATCAAAGGTTTATAGACTAGTTAGCCAAATGGACATGAAACGACATCAAACGAGGCTGCTGAAAGTAGTATTTAAATCTCCCAATTAAAGGGACTTATTGCTAAAGAACGGGCATAAGCTAACTGAGTCACGAGTTTTCGTCCTTAAAGGCTTGTCGCTCGCCGGCCTTATAAAAAGACGACAACCTGAAAAAGAACTCAAACCAAGGTTAGACACTGTCGACAAACACCTACAATTGTAGTTTATGGGATAATGAGGCTTCGACAAAGAATTATGCTGAGGTCACTTTTAGTGCGGCATGAAGCCAACCAGATGGTTTTCATGCCTATTACATAAATGCCCGAAACTTTTTCAGCAAGCGATCGGGGTGAGGGGTATAAATAGACTTTACCAAGCCGGATGTAATTCTAGTTACAGAAACTTGGTTGATGCATTTTTTTGATATTAGAGAACTTCTTCAAAGTTTTCATATTCGTAAGAGCCGGCTTTATTCACTAAAATTACCATCCCATTTTCCGTTATCGATAGTACATCCCTTGAAAGCGAGAATTGAATTATTTAGCTACATCTTGAAGTGCTAAGGACAAGAACCGCTAATTGGTTTGGTCTGTCACAGTTCAAACAATGAGGTTAATGAGACCTTTCAAAGTGGCCTAAACACTTGGTCATCAAGAATTGGTGTTTGATTTTAGAAGACTTTTGTGCACCTACAGTAGACCGAGAAAATCTGAAAAATAAATCGGCGGAAAATTCTTTCGAACAGAAACTAGTTGAAGTGGTTATCACATGCATCCCATCTCAACATGTGTAGAAAGCAACTAGGTACGGCCCGGTCTACGAATCATCCTTACTAGATCTTATATTGACCCATTAAGAGGATGACGTCACAAACCCTCATTATAAGCCACCCCTAGGTAAAAGTGTCCATACAGTTCCTCAATTTTCATATTGTTGTCAATAACAACGATGTGTCAGCCCGAACCCGACCGAACGTCTGAAAAGTAAATATACAAGGTATTATACCCTCAGCATCCTCAGTAAACTTACCAATAAAGTAAGGCTTGGGTTGTATTCCGAAATTCGTAAATGAAAGTCATTGCACTGCACATTCCAAGGACTATAACAAGAGGTCTGAGGAACACTTCATCGTAGTTCAGTAGGAAGACCTGCACCCTTCTCCGCAAGAGAAGAATGTGGGAGAAATTCAGGTTACTGGGTAGTGACCAGACAAAATTTCAATATCGGGAAGCTTGATATATTTATGCCTTGACCCTCTGCAAGTGTAGAATTTCGTACAAAAAAAAACTTGCTAAATAATCTATAGACTATCCTAAATTCTTAACGAGTGCATAAACCAAAGGGCTAAGGCCAGAGGAAATGTCCCATCATTATGGGGAGACAGTAGTACTGCATAATTAGTGTAGGACGTTTATATCAAAGCCCAATTATTCTCGAACTACTTCTATCATCATTGGTTTTTTATATGCTGACGATGTTAAGATATGGAGAGCAATGAAAAGTAAGGGTTATAGTTTAGAGCTTTGAAATGAGCTGAAGAAACTGTCCGATTAGTCTAAAATTTGGTAGTTATCCATAAATGCTTCCAAGTGCATTATTATACACATTGGTCATTGAGGCACAGATATACACGATCAACAACAGTCAGCTACCTGTTGTCCAGACACACAACGAATAAGGAGCCATCGTTAACCAATACTTAAAAACTACTGCACACTGTCGTGCAACAGCCTCCAAAGATTTTAGAACTCTATCGTCAATACGTATGGCCTCTACCCATGTCGATGCTGAAACTTTTTTGACTTCGTATACAGTATTCGCTCGTCCTAAACTTGAGTAATGCATACAAACGGCTAGCCCCTGCCAAAAGGACAGTGGAGAATTCGACAAGGTCCAAGGAACTGCAACCCAACTGATTCCCGGAGCATCAAAGCTCCTGTATGATGCTCGACTGGCTGAACTCAACCTATTTCGGTTGTCATATAGAAGAACCATAGGCGACTTGATCACAGTTTTTAAATTGATTGGTGACAAACTTGAATCTGATGTGCCTATACGTTTCTTGTCTTATAAAACAGAGAATTAGCGGGGACACTTTTAAATAGATCACAATTCTAGAACAAATTACTTCGAGTTTCCCATCGAATCATCGACGAATGGAATCCACTACTTCAACACGTGATTGAAGCTCCATGTGTCGACGCTTTCAAAAGAAAGCTGTATTTAGTAAGAGGCCACCATTGCCCTGACTAACACAGGCCAACTGGCCTACCGTCCTTTAGAAAACAGAAACTGCTACACCACATTTCATGAGATTTAAGTGCTGGAATTCCTTCATAGATCCTTCTAACGCTGTCTATAATTTCAAACCTCCAGCAGATAAGTTCACTCTGAGAAAATTTCGTTCAAAAAATAAACAATGCTACGATAGATTCCGGGTGTGTTTGTATCTCGACTACGTGCGGCTATTCAAAAGTATTTTCTGTAATCGTGGAAATGAGTTCGTTTTGTTCACAAGAAGACATATGTAAGTTTTGATTAGTCTCACGGAAAAACGGAACAGTTAATCGCTCTTGTCAAGCATTTAACAACATCTCACCACTGTCTGACAGATTCTCGAAGTTCCTACGCGAGTATGCTAAAGATGGAGAAAATGATGATAATAAGTCTTGGTCAAAAATCAAAGATAATGGTTCGAATAAAGTACGAAATCGTATATTATACTAATGCTGGAATTTTGTGATGTGACAGAATGGTGATTCCCTCAAAACGTCTCTTAGTGAATCATCTTCGGGCTCACTAAATACGTCGTTTTTGAGTTCACAGGAAGCCACCAAACGAAGTAACATGGACAACAGCCTTATAAAGTAAAAACAATAATTGTTTAATTTCATGAGCATAGAAACCAGTGTACTCTTATCCGTAATAATCTTAAATTGTTAAGGTCGCAGGTAACAATGTGTGCTTTTGTGATAATAACTTCAGGTTGACTTCCTATTGAAATCCAGCGCTTCTGAGATAGAAGGTAAGCAAAGCATGCTGTGTGGCTAAATTTAAAGGATTTTTTATCAGCACTCTTTGTCAGTTGTAGTAGACTCGACGATTGTGATCATTCAACACTTATTAATAGGTTTGTGTCTAACGTAAAGGTATTTTTCGTATGAAAAGTTTGGAGTAAAGCATATGTATGAGAATCTCGAGCAAATAACGATGAGAATAACGTGGATTAACAACTCTTCATGAGTTTAAACTAAATTGTTTGGGCAGTCCACAACAATCCATATACTTGAATTCACTGCAAACTGGTACACTCATAGCATGGGCAAAGTGTTGTTGTTGTAGCTCCTTAAAACTTTTGGACACATGGCTGTCAATAGCAGACAAGCATACCGATACACTGATCCATATATATTCAGTGTTAAACAAGCCATTATACTCATTATTCAAATGACTGCAGAAAAGATATTCTATCTTGAAAAAATAATTTTAGAAGTCCAAGTTTCAAACTTCAGCCTTCGATATCCTTATTACTTCATCAATTCAGGTTTTCGTATACCTGCTTTGTTTTATGATCTGTCGAGAAATGTGACACATATTCTTGAGTAATCGTTTTTATAAATAGAAAAAAATCTTTGTAGTTACCCACTTCCTTCATTTCATTAGGATGTCAGAGAGATGAGTTAGCTCAGATATACTCTTCCAAACTAAATTATCATTTACATGCAATTTATCCCATTTCTTGTGCATTTTTGCTTAACACTTAAGACTGATTCCTTGGAAACAGGTTATAAGCTACTTATACAATTCAAACAAAATCTTGAGTGGCTTCATTTATTAATATTTTAGTAGATAAACTTAAGGTTTGTATGTTTCTGTCTTCATAGACCTATTTACGGGGATATAATTACGTATTTATTATCTAATATGAATATCAAACGTACCACAATATCTTATTGATAAAGTTAATTGAACTCTTAGACAGGATTTGTTCATAATAAATACAGAGTTTTTGAGACAGGAGCACTTAAGCTTGAGTAAAGCTACAAATATGTGGTACTTAAAACAATGTGTAGTTGAAAAATCAACATATTTTGTTCAAACGCATCACTAACACATTTCCTCCATAAACAAATCACTCAGTAGAAAAGCATTCAAAAAGCAGTACGAAGGTCCATTGCTTTTTGTGTACATGTTTGATAAAGTATCGTTAATAACGCTATAAATGTGAGATACGGAAACGAAAACTATCTCAGCACAAAATACATTGGTTTTAATAGTAGACAATAACCTACTAGTGCATTAAAACCTGGCCATAAACTAAATGCCAAATTTTTCTGCCACACTGTTTAATATTTAACTTGTTTAGAGTTGCGACTAATGCTTGCTAATTTCGAAAACTGATCCTGTCTCGCTTGGCCAACTTTAACATAATCTAAATGGAATACTCCTCACTTCTTAAACATTTCGACTCCACAATGAAGTGAATAATTTCTTAATTGTTGTTAGGCACAAATATGAGTCTTGAAAAAGCATTTCAAATATCTGGATAAAAATATCTGACAACCATGAAACAAAGTGCAATATTTGTTTTTAAATGTGAAATTTTTATGTTAGACGTATGTTATTTTGAACGACTTTCCTAAAAGGGTTGGATGATCAAGTTCGCGAAACAGTGAAAAAAGAACTAGAATCTTTACTGATTTGGCTTGAACCTAATTTGCCAAAGAGTGAGAAACTAAAACAAAATCAAATTGTTTGCCGATCACCTGGAATTAAAATTACATCTTCAAAGGTAATATTATTTTTTAGAGGATAGTTTCTGAAATCAGCATAGTTTAACTATACTCGCTTACAAATAAATATTAATTCGATATTAACACTTGCCTACAAAATACATAACAAGTCATCATAGTTTTTATCTTTAATTAGAGTTACATGTCATCCTTTTAGCATATAATTATTAGTGGCGATCTTCTTAATAAGTTGAAAATAATTTCTAACCGACCCATTTCTCCAGTCCGCATTTTTTTTTACTAAACCTCATTGGTTTTGTCACGCTTTCGGTGTTAAAATGCCTCACTTATCTGGAATATATAAACTTTCATTTCGGTGTGTTCGAATATCATCGGTGTATGTAAACCATTTTCATCGGTTTTTTACTGACCAAACAGTGCAAACCCTTTCTAATCCGACTAAATTGTAGATAAAAGTGCTTTAACTGTCTAGATAACGAATATAATATGCAACTCCTTTTCACGCTGACGTGATAATTGATTTTACTTACTATTTCTCATCAATTTATTCTCCAAGCATTTAAATTGCTTAGAGCATTAGACAAAACTTCATTTTGAAATAAATTCATTCATAAGCAAGAGCTTTATTTACACTTTCAAGCCTTTTATGACTTTGTTGAAATGGGTTAGCTTCTCAGACTTTGAATACTATTTAACTATAGCGGCTGCTAGTTAGAGTAGAAACATGTTATTCATCAACAAAATTTGTTATGGTTTTCAAGTCATTTGGACTTGGTACATTAAATTTATGCGCCTACTGATCTATTGAGTTACCACATTAAGTGAGGGACGTCTAAAGATACTGAGGCATTGACTCATTGGTTTCAACGTTGAACCGCCACTCAGGAATGTCGTGGGTTCTTTATCGGCTGCTTTGTCTTCATTGTCCATCTGGTCTGTGGGTCTCCCTAAAACTTTTACAAACATATTAAAGGCTCCTAACAGAATTACTTCATATATTATTGAAGTATAATATCATTGATGATATAATTATTGCCAGTCCTCTGATATATTCCCTATCAAGGTGACTGCGCTGTGGTGAGGCAACTTAAGACCGTGAATGTTTGTGCCAGGACATACGTTATTTATGTCTGGATAAGATACCATGCACTGGGCTGTATGATCACTGATTTTAACACCAATGAAAGCAGGATGGGTAGAGGATTGAATTTTGCATACAGACAGGGATACCAGGTTACTCGAACAGGCGGCGATGATGCAGCATGACCGATAGAATCTGATTAATGTTGTGACTGGCAGTGTCCAAAATCTGATACTGATACACAGTGTACTACGCACTAACCCCCTCAAATGACTGTTTGAACGAAAACATAAGAGTGGGCGAGAAAGTATACTGCGATACCAAATAAAACGTACAGACACTCATTTTTATATATACAACTCTACCCCTTGGGAAATCAGTCTATTTCTTAGCCATAGAAATGCACTTGTCCTACAGGTCACTTCCGATTGCCATCTATTGACCTTCTCATTAGGCTACTTCTGATTGGCTTGCCGTATCAATTAACACTTGACATTAGTTACTACTGAGTAACCAATTAACATAATTATTTAGTCCTATAGAAATTCAGTTGCGAATCGAGTATCTCACCGGTAACAGCACTAACTCTGACGCTGATTTAAGCCTTATAAGAGGCATCACTACTCTTAAAACTGGAGATATCCCTTGGAAACTTATATCAACATATAACCCATATATGTCTAGAGATCTCGATAGTTAGTAGCTTCGTCCCTATAATCGAATCATGATTCCTATGAAGTAACTGAGTCACAAATGAAGATTTCTACTTTTATAAAGTTTATATTTTCAGACGTCTATGAAAATTAGTAGGCTGTATAATTGTATCAAAATCTGGGTAAGCAGGTAATATTTTATTTGTTCTAAAATAAGAGACGTATTCAATAAATATACGCTGCACGACGAGTGCTGAATGCACCATTATTACACTTTACGCGAAAATGATTGAACTTCTACTTTTCAGGTTTTTTTCGGTAGTCCTGAGATAGTTCCAAGTATTCCACAAGAAAATCAGATTGACAACTCCGTTTTATTGTTGAAAGAAACATGCTCACTTGAAACAGATGGGAACAACACTGTCAGTACTAACATTCATTCATTCATGAAGAAAATGGAGGATGACTTTGAATGTTTGGCAAAAGAGTTTAAAGATTTAGAGAAAAAGTGAGTGACTTGTTTTCAATCTTGTGAGGTGAACTGATACACAGAGTTTAAGGATACAGTTGAGGGTTTCAGTAGTGCAAACACTTTTGGTAGGTAGTGACGTCTACTGTAATGATTTGATTGTGAGTTAGTGAATGTAGACTTAATGTAATAAGTTAAAACATCCCATTTACATACGCATTTACACAAAATAAAATGAAAAGGTGACTGATCCATGATGACATTGCTTTTGTGATCAGAAACTATAGGATACACAGTGAAGTATATACCAAATAATTATTCAAAGATAATATTTTATCCAATCTACTCAACCCCATGAGTTTTAACGCTCCGTTTGCTTCAAAGTTGCAATTCCAAAAACTTGTGCTTGCATTGTTGTCTCAAGTTTGTCTTTAGAGACGTATGAAAGTAGATATTTAGTATCCTGATTAACAGATTATCATTATTGAGTATGTATCATTCACAATATGTTGAATTGAGTCAAGTATTGAATGATTTAGAATTTGGCTGGTATACGTTGTGGGAGCTAAGAATAAGTAACTTTAAAAGAGTTGAAGAAACAAATGTATTGCCGAAATATTGAGATGCAGACATAAGTTTTTTAATGTCACTATTTGAAGCTTGCTGAGTATAATAGCCGTCCTCTGAGATCCAAGGTTTTAATGAATACACCAAAATTCTTTGTCAGCCTACAATGTGAACGGAGGAAGGCAAAATATAAGTTGAGAAGATTACTCCCATAGCCTAATAACAGTCCTTATGCTCCTTCTGTACTTATGTGTCTAAAATGAGCCATATAGAACCACGTGAGAGGGGATCTTGATCAGATAAGTAATTTAGCTACAATAGCCCACCGATGCTTGGATCTCTCACTTACCCTAAGACTCTGCAACAGCATGCACTCTGTTAAGTCTTTTGGAACATCAGAAGTTTTTTGACTGCTTAATTGTAAGACCAATCCCGTATAACGTGTTAGTTATGGTTTTCTCTAAAGTAGAGGGTTTAGTTATACAACCATATGGAATAGAGTTGAACCATAAAAGCTTTTATGAAATTAAAAATTTCTTTGATCAAAAAAGACATATACTTTATCCCATTCTCTATTCATTTGAAGCTAAAATAATTTGTTTTTCAGAGATCTGATATTTTGAGAACGTAGCTTGATTCTGTGACTGTAAAAGTCAGATTGATATAGCTTTTGTTAAAAGTAATAATAATAGCTGCTTAACAGTGACAAATCCACTATATAGAATTGAATTTCCATAGCTCATTTTCCACAAAAATAAACATCTCTATCTAGTTTTCTCGTTTGATGTACTCATCAACTTATTTTCATTTCCTAAATTAAAAACACAAGTGTTTTGTAATTCCCAAATTTATAAGCAAACTGTGTAAGAGAGTAATTTTAGTTTAGTTTTCAGAAGAAAAAAATGCTGTTTGGGATTTTAAAAACTGAAAAACACACTCCATTCTTGTAGTTTAACTACACAGGTATCATAACCCTTGTTGACCCAAAGTGTTTTATCATACAAGACTATTATTTTGAGATGGTGGAGAAGATTTGTATCGCAGGTGGATGATTTTGATGGAGTTTTGTTCTCTGAGCTGGATGGTCTGGTCGTGAAGCTTTTATCATCCTTCTGAATGACATCATCAGCACAAACTTCGGTTAGAAGTGAAGTGTTCGAATTTCTCCACATGTGGTTCGTAGCTTGTCCTGTACACCTCAATGTTGATTGGTTCTTATTGGCCTTAAACTTTCATTGTCATTTTTGGATAGAGGTAACCCCAAAAACACCAGAGAATTTTTAGAAGCTTGGCACTCACGTCAATCAGCAATAATTAAGCACATTGAAATCAATCCAATTATTATGCAGAAACATAGGAACAAAAGTCATACCAATGGGAGATACAACCAAAACAAAGAAGTAAACAATGACAGATTTAAGGTCAACAAGAACCAATCAACATCGAGGTGTACAGGATAAGCTGTGAACCACATGTGAAGAAATTCAAACACTTCACTTCTAATCGAAGTTTGTGCTGATGATGTCTTACAGTAGGACTGTGAAAGCTCCACGACCAAACCATCTAGCTCAAAGGACAAAACTCCATGAAAAAGACTATTATTTCATTGATTTCTTGATAATATATATATATTTGATACATGACTTTATGCAGACGCTATTAAGAGATGTTCAATCTAAGGATTGTAAGATATACAATGTAGATTTATAATACATAAAGCTTTTAAAAATTTAATTTTTACGTTCAATATTGAAAACATAGTTTACTGATGCAATCTATATATAGTCTAACAGGTCTCTCTAGTAACTGACACTAACCATTTACTTGTAAAAGTATACTTGTATCATTGTCATATTTCTTTAATTGTTTGCTTTTCACTTGGTATTGTTTAGTTGAATCTTCCCATTGATGATTAGGACTGCAAATTATCAATCTCTTATTAGCATATGTACATACTGTGCGTATTGCCTCGATAAAACTTTATTTCACAAGAATTATAAGCAAAGATGGATAGTGGCTAGCAGTGAAGTCCAGGACGCGCGTTTCGTCCTATTTGCGACTCTTCAGTTAGATGTACCTTCATCTCAGAGTTGATGACCACTCTGAGACTCGAACCCAGTACCTTTCGCTTCGAACGCTATCACGCTATCCACTCAGCTACTGAATCCTGATAGCCACTTGCTTGTGTAATGGGGTGAAGTTTGAATCTTCTCATTGTTATTTAGGATTGCAACTGATCAATCTCTCTCTTATTGTCATATGTGCATACTATGCGTATTGACTCGATATAGCTTTAGTTCTCAAGCATTATAAACAAAGATGGGTAGTGGCTAACAGTAGAATCCAGCTGACAAGTCCTAAATAGAACGAAACACACATCCTAGATTCCACTGCTAGTCACTATCCATTTCAGCTTATAATGTTTCTTTTTTTTTTTATTTCAATCAGCATTATTACGTAATCTTTCCCCCTCCCCTTTTTTTTAAAATTTTACATATTAGAATAGAAAAATTTGAACAAATAAACTGGAAAGAATTATTTTATAATTTTCGTATTAAAATTCAAGAAAAAACAGTAAAAATGTGTATGTAAGTTTAATTAAACTTAAATAAGTAATGTATAAAAATAAATAATTAAATTTTTTTCATAGTTGAAATCATAAGTCAATTGAAGCCAGATCACCATGGTAAACCTGGAAGCACTGGACGACCGTTGGATGCTGGCTCAGTGGTCTATCGGATGAGTGCTCTGGCGCGAGACTGGTAGGTCCTGGATTCGAATCTCGAGAGTGCGGGATCGTGAATGCGCACTGCTGAGGAGTCTTATAATAGGACGAAATGGCCGTCTAGTGCTTGCAGGTTTTCCATAGTGGTATAGCTTCAATTGACTCATGATTTCAACTATGAATATATATATATATATATATATATGTAGTATTAGTCCATTATTAGTGCACAGAAGTTGCCTATAATTTTCTTTTTTTTTGTCATTTTTATTATAGATCATATATAATTCATGAATTGGATCAAAATAATTTTTTTTAATTTTCTTTTTATAAAGAATAATCAGTTACCATAGTGATTCCATTGAATTCATAAATATAATGCTCGTATATATTTAATATGATTGAAAGTGTTATATGAAGCTAATGTAAATAAAATAAAAATTGTCATGTATTGAAATGAATTTGTTATATTGAGTGCATGCGTGCCTTGTTTGATATATGAACGTGCTGATTCCCTCCAATCAGAGTGGAATGAATTATCGATCAGAGCAATGATACACAAAAGCCGTATAAGCAGTCTTGAGTATTTATCAGTCCTGCTTTCTGCCTAGCCTAGCCAGTTAAGTCCAGAACATCAATAACAGCCTCTACAATATGAATCATTATTCACAAACATACTGGATTTATATATCAAACAGACAGACCACATCGTACCATAAAATAGAAAATAACATTTATACAAGATTCAGCCAAATGTGACTGTGAATAGGGGGAACAGTAATTAATGGACAAGGGATAACTCAAGAATGGTAAATTGTATAATAATAGTCTATAGGTCAAAATAAAGCTTATAATGAGAGGAACACGAATATGAATAGTTTAGTTACTTAACAATTATACAATAGGAAATATACATATCATATTGGTCCATAAATAGTTCTCAAGCTTACCATTCATAAATTTCCACGGGATATAACAGAATTTTCATTAGATTTTTCTTTATGATCTATACTAATTTATTTTATTTATTTGAACACATAAATATTGATAAAAGGGGGTAACAGACATAGATATGTGCCACTTACATAATTGCCATTTCACTTAATTGTGTGAGCGCTATGATACTGCTCGGGTGCCCAAACCGAAACAGGTGGATTTCTTAAGGGGCCACACCCAGAGCCTTTGACCTAAAGATCTGATCCACAAGGCAGCGGAGTGTCGTGAGGAGATGCATTCTCATAGTAGCCGGTGACCAACAATAGGTTCATACGCCATTTGTTCCCTCAGGATACTGGAGCCCATGTACACAATTTGTTTGGAACCAGGGTTTTCCAACTCCCCTAGGTAGAACCTCCGTATCCACCAACCCGGTTAGAGCGCCGAACATTCTCTTTTCGTCCTCTCAATTCCGTAAACAACATCCGTGGTGCGAGAAGGCAGTGAGTAAGAATTCCCTGACAGAGGCTGTATACGCGTGGCCGTGTGAGAACGTTTCGAGAGGGCGGGCCCTCTCCACTATAGGCCGTACCAGGGCATTTGGGGGCACTAATGCAATAAAGTCTAAAGTATTATTTGACTATAAATTAGGATGATCTCGATCATTATTTAATGCCAACTGAATGACAACTAGAAATTAGACAGGATCTGATAAACGTTTCATTCTATTACGGGACTCGTCATCAGTGTTTAACTATAATCCTAGCAATGATCAATTCGAGAACCCTCAGGTTATTCAGTGGGTATGTCACACTTAGAGATTACGGAATTGAAATACAATAGTCCATATCTTTTACTTTCAAACTGTATGCAATTTACTTATCAACTCTATGATGATGTTTTCTTCCTGAATTTTATTAATATTTATCTATTGTATTTTCAAAATGGGGATGTTGTTCACTACCGTGTCACTGAAGAGGATCTCAAGCAATCCTAATATCTATTATTGAACTTACATCCGTAATCATTACCTGATTGACATCCATAGTTAGTTCATTTGAAACACAATTCTGTGCTTTCATTCAAATACAAACTTCGATAGACGGAAGAAAATTTTGCTTTTTCAACAAACCTTTCCAAAGGTAAAAGGAATTCATAATTGTTATTAAACCACATCTTATCAGCTGTAAATAGTCAAAAGCTACAAATTATGATAATATGTATGATTAGAGCCAATGGTTTAATATACTTAAAATAGTTCTTTGGAATGGACAAACAATCATGAGAAGAAGAAGACAATACAAATCATCACATAGAAAACACTGTAATTACGATTGATTATCATTCAGTATAGTAACTTTTACTTAAATTTCTTTCGGCCTACTTCAAAAAGGAAGATGTTGAACACAGAAGTGTAACATTAGAAAACCTAATATACAATTCATTTGTATTGGTTATTTGAATCTTGAAATTGATATTTAATACCGCAATTGATCAGTCTCTTCTTGGCATATGTGCGGATTGCCTCGATATTTCCATTAAGTCACAAGCATTATAATAGGAGATGGATGATGGTTATCAGGTGAATCCATGACGCGCAGTTTGTCCGACTTTAGACTTTCCAGCTGAATGTACCTGTTTATAATGCTTATGACTTAACGGCAATACTGAAGCAATCCGCAAATGATAAACATATGCAAAAAAGAGACTTATCAATTGCAGACTTGAACAGCAATGAGAAAATTCAGACAACCAGTACAAATGAACTAAGCTTCATGAGCACTCGGCATCCAGGAGGATAACTCGACGACGTTTGAAACGAACGACATTGGGTTCGAGTCCCAGAGTGAACATTAACTCCAGGATGCAGGTACACCCAGCTGACACCACATACATCACTGATTCGAAAATAATATTAATAACCATATAACGATCTTATGGATAGTCTATGCATAATCCATGAATAATAAATTGAAATTTAGAAAATCCTCTAGTGTTATTTCTATCAGTGCTGAGAACTTATCATTAGTTAGTTATCTTAAACAATAGGTGATAAATTATAGTCACATTATCGAATTTAATGAAGTTTAATCTAGAAACGAATAAGCAGTGTGAATTACTTCGAAAATTTGAAACACCAGCATACCATATCAGAAGTTTTTAGGTTCTTGTTTTTGTTCCAAATAGAAGATATGATTATGTCATCTGTGCTACACTCACAAGGTGATCGATTCACAAACAATATACGGTGTAGTTAACTTGAAGTATTGGTATGGATTGAATTAATCATAACAGTGTGCATAGACCTTTCTCTAGGACCTCATTGAATAGATTAATAAATAATCTATCAGTAGACACTAAAAAATCTGGGTGACAATGATGAATACTTTTGAAATGTGATATCCGTACTAGTAATCAAAGCCACTATCCAAAAGATTATAAATATTTTTATTTTATTTAAACACAGAAATATTGGTACAAAGGGGAAACAGATACATATACGCCACACAAATCTTATTTCGTTTGTATGAGGGCTATGATACTGCCCAGGTGCCCAGACTGAAACAGGTGATTTTTTTAGGGGGCCACACCCCGAGCCTTTAACCTAAAGGTCTGATCTACAATGAAGTGGAGCATCATCAGGAGCTGCAGTCACATGGTAGCCGGTGACCAACGATTGATTCATACGCCATTTGTTCCCTCAGGATACTGGAGCCCATGTACACAATTTGTTTGGAATCAGGGTTTTCCAACTCCCCTAGGTGGAGTTTCTGTGTCCACCAACCCGGTTAGAGCGCCGGACATTCTCTTTTCGTCCTCTCAATTTCGTAAACAACACCCCCGACACGAGAAGGCAGTGAGTAGGACTTCCCTGTCGTTGACTATATACGCGTGGCTATGTGAGAGCATTTCGAAAGGGAGAGCGGACTCTCCCCGCTCTCGGTCGTACCAGGGCATTTGATGGTGGTTATATATATATATTTTACTGTCTAGATCAGATTTTTACTTGAACTAAATTAGATTGTTAAGCAAAGTTTTGGTAGTGGCTAATAGCAGGATCAAAGTCTCACGTTTTGTCATATTTGGGACTCCTTAAATGGATGTGCATGCATACCAGTACTGGCGTTCACAATGTGTGAACGATAAATCAGATGCAGAAAACCAATTTATTTATTGAGTAGTCACGCAGTGGCTTAGTAAAATATGCGAACTACACATTAAATACATCATTTGCGCAGTTTATTTGTGTTGTCGCTTAAATATTTCATTATTCCTCTAATTATGTTGTTATTTTGATTGCTCTTCGATTCCTTTCCCGTACTCTTCATTTCAATCTTCTGCTGGCAGGAATTGCACTTTCAATTACCGCTACAGACCAAATATCTGTCAGCATAAGTAGCATACACCGCAACACGGGTACTCTAGCCCAGTACTTTTTGCTGAAAATACGTAACGTGTCATTAAATAAGCTACTAAATCCAGATGGCCACTAACTTGTCGAAATGATATGATGTTTATATAATTATTTGTTCAAGTCCCGGTGGTATCCAGGACAACCTAGCCAATGATTTCCAAATAAATCGAAAATCACATCCTAAATTCCTCTGCTAGCCACCATCCGTCTCTGCTTCAAAATGATTGTGATCAATGTCACAATCGAGGCAATCTACTCACGAAGTACATATACTAAGAAGAACTGGTCAATTATAGTCCATATCATAAACAACGTGAAGATTTGAACCCTTACAAGTGAAACAAAATTAGTCTTTCTCAGGATCCTGAAGAGCTAGACTATCAAAAATAATCATCCTGTATACCACCCCCTTAGTGATAGTAAAACAATGATTATCAGTGAATTTATTTTATTACATGAATGATTGATCGTTTATCATTCTTGATAATTTAATCAGAATGTCATAACTGTATTGTCAACACCGGTTGATTTGTTCATCATCTCATAATAGGGTGTTGAAGAAACATTATTATTCACATTCTTGTTCTTCACATACTTCAATAACATCTTGACCATTTACTTCTTCGGAATTTCTAGGATTTCTTTTTTCATCTAATGCTGTATTCATGAAAGACGTGTTATTTGGACTATAAGCTTCATTACATAATTCTTCAATGAATGCCGGCTAAAAGAAAAAATACATATAAATAGTTCAATGCTGCGGAAGAACAACATCAATGAAATGTGTGGAACCAATGTGCTTAATCAAAACCCTTCGACGGAAATAGACACTGATGTCTTAAAATACACAGAAAGTACTCGAACTCACTTCAGAGTCGTCTTGTTTAAAACTTAGGGTTTTTATTAAGAAAGTGTATTCAATACACATGCCAACTGAAGCCATAAAAAATTCAGGTTTACCAAATATAGGAAGAATCATTCTTATCCACTTTCAAAATACTTCTTAGTTTTGGTAAGGCACTTCTTCTATCTCTGCTTCCTCATTCAAAACATTTATGGAAGTCTCTAGACGTTAGAATCTTTAGTTATTTCTTCTTCTGGACCTAAAACTTGTAACTAAGATCACAATAGATCAAATTTCAACCATGTCCGATGTAAAGAAGGTAACCGTTGAAGACAATGAACGATGATCATATGATATCGCAGATTGCTTGAAGTTAGACATGTAAACTATTTAATGCCAGTTCATTGGTCTACAGTTTAAGCATTCATGAGCGAGACCTAAGGTCATGGATCCGATTCCTAGTTACGGGGTCGTTGATGTGCACTTCTGAAGAATAACGCACTAGGACGAAACATTTTCTTGATTTTTTTTGGATAATCTCAATAACAAACTCATCAATTTCCAAAAATAATTCTTAGTTTTAGTAAAGCACATGTTCTATCTCTGCTTCCTTATTCAAAACATTTATGGAAGTCTCTAGACGTCAGAATCTTTAGTTATTTCATTGTTTTTGTGTTCGTTCTTTTCTGTAAAGTCTCTGCTAAAATCATTTATACTATTAATATCTTCATATTCAACTCCGCCTGTAGATCCTCCGGGGGCTGCTGCCGGTCCCAAGCCCGGGTAAAGGAGGAGGGTTGGGCATGGGATTAGCGACCCCATCCCGTAGAAAACCAACTCGCTAAAAAAACGCTTACCAGAAAAAATTATTCAAACCATTTAAAAAGTAATCTTCATATTCACTACATCAGCAATCATTCAGACAATAAACTAAAAAGCAATCATACAGTAACAAAGACAGTACATGATTAATGTTTTTATCAAACCTGAAAGTTAAATAACTTGGTGACTTAGTATCGTTCTTTTTAATGTTCACTTGATCTGTTCGACAAATGTTATTTTCTTCAATAAGTCATCTAAATGAGAGACCATCACCATTTAGTCTTCGTAAAATGAACTACTTCTTAAACCAGCTTGTGATTAAGCTTAGAAGAAAGCCTCCACACCGTTGAATGACAGTTCAGTGATATGAAGATTAAGTATTCTCATGCGAGACTAAAGGTTCTAGATTTGATTCCCGAGTACGAGTTTGGGGATATGGACTAATAAAAGGTCGCATAATAAGATGAAATTATCGTTCAGTGATGATTCAACATTGATCGGTCCATTATTTCAGTGAACTCAATAGTCTGTTGGCAAAGAAATATAAAGATCTAGTTGTCAAGTTGTAAAGTGTATACTACTTTCTTATTCCTTTTGAGATTTAAATTACATGATAAATTCTTGGAAAGGACGACGTGATTCGCAACTAATCAGACTAGATGTCTAAGGCACTAGAAAAGATAGAAAAAGACGAGATTTCACTTGAAAAGCATTAGATTATTATTCCTGACTGATAGGCTCTGAGCTCGAATCTCACGAGGCAGGGCCGTGGATGCGCACTGCTGAGGAGTCTCACAATAGAACGAAACGGCCATCCAGTGCTTCCAGATTTTCCATGGTGGTCTAGCTTCAATTGACTTATGATTTCAACTATGAAAATACTAAAATCTCCACAAAACCCCCTTCCCAGGGCTAGGATTGTCACTGATAGTTACCATTTTGAAGACCATAATAAATATTGATTTATTTAAACCCAAAACTCACTTTTGGAACATGAGATATGTTTTCTTTAGCCTAATGACAATTTCAAAAAATAAAGAAGGAAAGGAAACAGAGAGATTTACTTGGTGAACTAATAATGAACTTTTTCCATCATATTATAAAAATGTTTAATATTTGTTTTATCAACTTGGAATAGACCAATATTTCATTTCTATATCGTTTTATGATAGAACTACTTATAATAAAGCTTCATAACTGTTTGTAAACCTTCCTAATGCTTGCGAATTATGGCTATATCGAAGCAATACACACAGTATGTACATATGCCAATAAGAGACTGATCAATTGCAGTCCTAAACGTCAATGGGAAGATTCAAACAAACAATACTAAATGAATTTAAACTTCACCCCATTGCACAAACAAGTAGCTATCAATATTCAGTAGCTAAGTGGATAAGGCGATGACGTTTGAAGCGAAAGGTACTGGTTTCGAGTCCTAGAGTGAACACCAACTCTAAGATACAGGCGCATCCAGCTGAAGAGTCCCAAATAGGACGAAGTGGCGCCCGTCAAACTGGATTCCACTACTAACTTATGTCCATCTTTGCTTCCCAATAGTATATTTCCAAAACTTCAATCTACCTAACTTTATTCATAATAAAGCTTGATAGGTTGATTCATAGTTGTGTACAAGTACTTAGCTTTAAAATACTAATAAATAGATTTCAGATCAATGGTAATAAAGTAACTCTTCACACAACGAGCATTCTTTACAGTTCTACTGCCAACTGTTGTCTTTAGATATAATGATAATTTGAAATTTCTAGGAAAATATTCATATTCTAAATCTAGTGACTACATACCAGTCATTCATCTGTAAACTGTATATTGATTATGAGGTATAGGTAACTACATTAATTGATTGTTAGGTCGTAACTACTATTGTGGTGTGGGTTACTTATATACACATAAGTAGTATATGGTGATGGTTAGGCGTAGAATGTATTTCATTAGAAGATTGATAAGGAAAGAACCAGAACGGAAGGCAATAGGTATTGTAGTGTGGTCTACTTATATCCATATTAGTAGTATAAGGTGATGGTTAGATATAGGATGTACTTTGGTAGAAGATCGATAAGGAAAGAACAGGAATGAAGCGCGATCGGTACTTAAATGCATGAACAATTATAATCGGAGACTATGGACGGATATTTGCAGAAGGAACAATCAAGATTGTGACAATTGATTGATAGTTTGCAAATTAATTGTTTACTGTATGGTTATCCGATTTTAGGGAGATAGTCTGTGATTTCTGCCTAAATACATTCGATTGTCCCTGCTTGTGTTCTCGTTCACTACACTATCATTACTGTCTTATCCAAAGTGTTTATATAAATCCATAGAACATGTTGCAATATAGCCACTAGTTCAGTTAACAAGATTTTGTATGTCCATGATAAATATGGCTCTAGTCCTAATGAAAATCATTAGCATCTAAAACAACACAAATAACTTAAAAATGATGACACTGGGTAAGTTCTGATTACCTAGGTAACATCAGTTCGATCAATACTTTTATTTATTTATTATTATTATTATTATCAACTTTATTCAATATTATATTTTTGGTACAATATAGAATTCTCAGCACAAAGTACTTCAACAAGTTTCCGTTTCTTACTTCTTCGTCCTTCCTGACAATAAATATTGAATGATCACCAAATAGATGTTAACAGTTCAGGAATCGACATCTGAATAATGTACATTCTTCTCGCTGCATATTGCCAGCAACCACGATATCCCTGATTAGGCCTTCTGTAACCTTTACAGTGAAAGGTCTTACACTTTACAGAAACGCACTTCAATGATTCGTTACCGGTACGTACTAATCAGCTTGCAACTCAGAGTAACTCACAATAAATAAAAAAATTAGTTACCATACCATAAATATTTGGATAATTTAAAAAAAAACTAAACACTCACTGTTTCTTCACTTAATACGATAGTTTCATCAAGTTGATCTGTTTAGAAAAGAAAAGGTAATCATACTGTTAATCAATAATTTAGATTAAACCAATTCATTGTTGCCAAAAATCAAACTCCAGTAACTTTTTACCGTTCATCTCTCGTTTTCATTCATTTCAATAAGACAAGAACAATCATATCAGAATACTACTACTACTACTACTACTACTAATAATAATAATAATAATAATATAACTTTAGTATTGTGAGCAGAGATGGATAATGGCTAGCAGTGGAATCCAGGATGCGCGCCACTTTGTCCTATTTGGGACTCGTCAGATGAATGTACCTGCATCTCAGAGTTGATGTTCACTCTGGGACTCGAGTGCTGAGTGCATAACTCAATGGCGTTTGAAGCGAAAGCTACTGGGTTCGAGTACCAGAGTGAACATCAACTCTGAGATGTCAGTACATCCAGCTGACGAGTCCTGAATGGGATGAAACGCGCGTCAAACTGAATTCCACTACTAGCCACTAGCTATCTTTGTTTATAATGCTTGTGAATTAAGGATATATCGAAGCAATACGCACAGTATGCACATATGCCGATTAGAGACTGACCAGTTTCAGTTCTAAACATCAATGGGAAGATTCAAACAAACGATACTAAATGAATTCAGTGTATTTCACACATTCTTTATTCAGCTACTAACAACATAATAAATGAGCATACTTTAGAACATGTTTACAGAAACGTTTTGGTCAAGTTCAGATATGATATAAACATCTATTACTGAATAGAAGGCAATAAATGTAGAAAGAAAGTGTATAAACTAATCACAAAAGAACATTGTTTGCTAAAGTAATGGTTAGGTAAGAAGCAAGCTTAAAACAGCATATCTTTAGATGCATAGATTGGCTTTATATCTTTTAATGAAGACTTCGTTTAATTCTAACATCTTTGAATTTTATTGTGCTCATGAGCAGATCTATGTTATACAATTACTTACTTACTTATGACTGTTACCCCTTCTGGAGGAGCATAGGCCGCACACCAGCATTCTCCATACAACTCTGTCCTGAGCAATCCTTTCCAGTCCTTTCCAGTTAACATTTATCCTTTTCATATCTGCTTCTATTTCCCGGAGTAATGTGTTCTTTGGCCTTCCTCTTTTCCGCTTCCCTTCAGGATTCCATGTTAGAGCTTGCCTCGTGATGCAGTTTGCTGATTTCCTTAATGTATGTACAATCCACTTCCACAACGTTGCCTAATTCCATCTTTAGCTGGAAGCTGGTTTGTCCTCTCCCATAAAACGCTGTCGCTGATAGTATCCGGCCAGTGAATGCTGGGTATTTTGCGTAAACAAGTGTTTATAAATACTTGTACCTTGTTGACGATGGATGTAGTAGTTCTCCACGTTTCAGCTCCGTACAGTAAGACTGTCTTGACGTTCGTATTGAAGATTCTCATTTTGAAGTTAGTTGAGAGTTGTTTTGAGTTCCATATGTTCTTCAATTGTAGGAATGCAGCCCATACTTTGTCAATTCTCGTCTTTACGTCTGTATCAGATCCTCCTTGTTAATCAATGATGCTTCTCAGATATGTTAGTCTTTTCACATCTTCTAGAGTTTCGCCATCAAGTATGATTGGCTTGGCGTTCTCCGTGTTGTATTTGAGAATCTTGCTTTTACATTCGCCTGTAGCTCTTCTAGAGTTACTGCCGTCCCAAGCCGAGGTAAAGGAGGAGGGTTGGACATAGGGTTAGCGACCCCATCCCGTAGAAAACTAACTCGCTAAAAACACGCCAACCAGGTTATACAATGATTAAAGAAAATCACAAATACTGAAAAAATGTTTCGCCCTAAAATGAGACATCTTAGCATGGTCCATCAATGACCTCACCACAAGAAATCGAACCCAGGACCTTTAGTTCCGTCAAAGTTAAGTCTAACTTAGATTGAATCGGAATTTCAATAAGATCCAATGATCCCCAAAACCCTATACTGATAAGTCTAAGTTCTTTGAATTCACGAATTATTTAGAAAGTTTTTTTAAATGTTATAATTATATAGTGTGCTCAATATTCGTAATAAGTCACGTCATAAGTGATTCGTTATTCCAAACTTAAGAGCTCATAAATCTTCCGTTTTTGAAAATGCAGTCCATTTGTAGAAATACGTTCTCCGTTTCCACCATTTAAATTTATATATAGATCATCATAAACAGTTATCTACAACTACTTCATTATGTTTTGCTAGTAAACAAACTATACTCCTTAGCACATTTCATCCAAACATGTAAGTCAACAATTTCAAAGCACAACATGTTCGATGCTTTCATTAACATATAAACTCAACCATCATACAATGATTTCATCCTTGTACTCTTCGTGACCAACGCTGCTATACTGATCCTATTCAGTATGACTTATTTATTTAATATATATGATCTCGACAAATAACTAACAACATTTAAGTAGTATTTAAGTAGTTTTTCCAATTTTCTGTAAAATTTCATTTACCTAAATCTTACATTTATTGGGAAAGAGTAATGGTTATTAACAAATTGAAACTTACCACCATTATCAACTGTTGTTATCAAATTCTTAGAAGTTTTCATATTTCTTGTTTTAATAGTTAAGTCATCTAAATACAAATTAAAACGTTAAGTAAGTAAACAATGTCATGAAATTGTAAGCAAAGTTGGATGGTGGCAAGCAGTGGAATTCACGACGCTCGTTTCGTTCTGTTTGGGACTCGTCAGCTGGATGTACCTGTATCTCACAGTTGATGTTCACTCTGCGACTCGAACCCAGTACATTTCCCTTCAAACGTCATCGCGTTATCCTTTCAGCTACTGAGTCCTGATAACCACTTACTTGTGAAATGGGATGAAGTTTAACTTCACTTGGTATTGTTTGTTAGAATCTTCCCATTGATGTTTAAAACTACAACTGGTCAGTCTCTAACAATACTAAGTGAATGCCATGAAATGATTAATGCAACCTTATTAATTCCATAGTTTGATTGGATTCTATACTTTTGAAGGAGATTTTTTTCGTATACTTTGACAAGCAATGGTAAAAGTAAAGTATAAAAATAAGATAGAAACTATTATGACATTCAAGTTTTCCTCGTCTACAAGTATGGAACGTTAATATGCTGAGGAGTCCCACAATAGAACAAAACGGTCGTCCGGTGCTTCCACGTTTTCCATGGTGGTCTAGCTTCAATTGACTCATAATTTCAACTATGAAAAATACTGAAATCTCCACAAAGCCTCTTCTGATAATATGCCTTAGACAAATATCTACACTAGATTCCCTCACAGTGTCTACTCTACAGGACTTCAACATAATTCAGATCAAGAAAACATGACTAACCTGACTATAACGTCAATATAGTTCCACATCAAAAACCGACAACAATCACAATAATGATAAGCGTAGCGAAAGACACAATTCATCTAGTACCTGTCAGACTATCTACAAGTCTGACTAAACATACAACTAATCATTGTCTTTTATGTCCTTACATCAGAAACATTTATACAGTTGTTTCTCACCTATTTCAATACTTTCCATATAATCATCTGCAATCTCTTGATCAGACACCTCATCATCATCATCATCATCATCATCATTACAATTACCTAAAAAGGAATATAAACAATGAATATTTATGTCACTATAAATTCATTTGTATGAAGTTAAATAGATTGAATCCTTTAAAAATTATAATCACATTCCTCCAGAGAAAAGAATCAGTAGGAAATTTACTTATGTTGTTAATGTTAGGGAGATCCAGAGAACTCTTCGAAGAAAGCCAAAAAAGGCTTTGAAAACTCTGAGAAACGTCTTTACCAATCAGCATTCAATCGAAATTTTATCAGAATCATGTAGAAAGTGAAAAACTCACATGTCACGTTTCTGATTGGATGATTACATATACTGCTACAGAAATGTCCGGAAACCCAAGGCCATCTAAAATACCCTAGATTTTCAACTCTGAGATACAGGTACATCCAGCTGACGAGTCGCAAGTGGGATGAAACGCGCGTCCTGGATTCCACTGCTAGCCAGTGTCCATCTTTGCTTATATTTACTATATGGTTCTCATATTTTACTGGGACATTCTGTAATTTGGTGCTCAGATACATTCGATTGTTCCCACTCGTCTTCTTATTCACTACAATATGTGTATCTCAGTTATATGTATTCAGAAAAAAAAACACTAAGATGTTTGTCGGCAATTACAACATCGAATAATAAGTTAGCAACCATTAGATTTTAATATATTCACCTCTAGTTTTATAAGAGGAAGAAAATACATCAAATGTATTAATACAGACAGTCCATTACTTCCTCCATTACTTAAAAATTCACTGATTATCTATATGTTTACTATTCATAGTACATTGTGGTCTTAGATCTTATTTATATTGTAGTGAACGAGAACATAGATGAGGACAATCGAATGTATTTGAACACAAAATTACAGAGTCTCTAAGTGGAATCTGAGAACCATACAGTAAGTACTTCATTTACAAAATATCAATCACTTGTCTCAAACTTGACTATTCATTTTGCAAACAACAATCAACTGTCTTAGACTTCATTGTTCTTGCATTTCCATACCAATTGCTTTCTGTTCCCGTTCTTTCTTCCTTGATTTCCTTTACCTTCTGTTGCCAGACATTCTATTCTTGACTAACGTTATATACTACTTATGTAGCATAAACCACAATATCATCACATATGATTTTGAGTGCGGATAATATAAATTATACAAGATATATGGCCGGTATTTCTGATGCTCAGATTGAAAAGGGGTGAATTTCAGTTCAGATAATCAACCACTGCCAACACCAAGGTCAGAATTTTCAATACAAAAGTCAAGACAGTTCTACTGTATGGATCAGAGACCTGAAGAACAACAAAAGTCATCATCCAGAAGATACAGGTGTATTATCAACAGTTTTCTACACAAAATACTTTGGATTCGTGGACAAGACACTATCAGCAACAAGTTACTGTGGGAGACAACAAACCAGATTCCATTCAGTGGAGGAAGAAATCAGGAAGAAGAGCTGAAATTGGATAGGACACACATTGAGGAAATCACCCAACTGTTTCACAAGCCCAGACCTCACATAGAATCCTGAAGGTCAAAGGAGAAGAGGAAGACCAAAGAACACATTACACCGAGAAATGGAGACAGACATGATAAGAATGAATAAAAGTTGGATAGAAATAGAAAAGAAGGCACAGGACAGAGTGAGTTGGAGAATGCTGGTCTTTGACCTATGCTCCATCGGGGGTAACAGGCGTAAGTAATTACGTAATAATTACGTAATCAACCATTGAAGTAAACAGTGTCAAGGTTAGTGTATTCATGATTATTCATATTATGCATATTCATAACAACAAATAAATGAATAGATTATAGAAATTTTATTTACCTGTAATATTTAAGAAGCATAATAAATTGCTTCTATTATTACTATTCTGATTGTTACCATGGTGATCATCATTTAAATGATTAAAAATTGAATTATTTTCATTAACTTTGACAAAAGGCATTTCTTCATTCACTGAAACTGATTCAATCTATAATACAAAAAAAAATCAAAATGGTAACTTGGTAAAACTTATTTTTGGTTAATTTGTTACTATGAGAATAGTAGTAGTAAATTTATAAATGTGGGACTCCTCAGCAGTGCATATCCACGACCTGGCCTCACGAGATTCGAACCCAGGACCTATCAGTCTCGCGCCAGATTACTTAACCGATGGACCACTGATCCTGTAGTAACTCCGTCTGTAGCTCCTCCGGGGGTTACTGCCGGTCCCAAGCCCGGGTAAAGGAGGAGCGTTGGGTATGGGATTAGCGACCCCATCCCAAAGAAAACCAACTCGCTAAAGAAACGCTAACCAGAAAAAATCATTCAAATTTATAAATCTTTCTTTCCGCAGACATAATTGTAGATCAGATTAACCAACTTGAATTAATACTGTGTGAGGTCTAAGTGATAATACCATGATGTCCAAACAGAACTAGATTGTACAGGATTTGAAAATGAGACCTATTGATTGACAATCAAATGACTTGACCATTAAGTTACCACACTACACTATTCTTTCTATCTCTACGCACTATATATCGTTTTTGTCCCAGGATGATATCCATTGAGTAACAAATAATAACCAAGAAGCTATTTTATAATGAATGGTCCGCCAAGGTGCTTGGTACCTATGTGGTTGCGCCACAGGATTGAGCTGTACTATTCAAACTGTAACGTTGAAGCCCATATAGTTCCTGGTTCTCCTGTGGGGCGTGATTGGGCTGTACTGCTCGGATTAAGCCTGGGCAGTGTCTGGCTATCCTGTTAAACGGGATTGAGCTGTACTGTTTGGATTGTCACGTGGAAGTCTGGATGGTGTCTGGTTCTCCTGAAAACCAATGCAAAATTACCCTGGCCCATTAGGGTATATTAACTCCGCCTGTAGCTCTTCTAGATTTACTGCCGGTCCCAAGCCCGGGTAAAGGAGGAGGGTTGGGCATGGGGTTAGCGACCCCATCCCGTAGAAAAGCTAACTCGCTAAAAAAACGCTAACCAGAAAAAATAAAAATTAGGGTATATTATATATATTTTATAATGAAATGTGTCAGTGATAGTACCTATCATGATTCTACTGGCAACAGAACGTTACTGATTACAACCTTAAACGAGTTATTACAATCTTCACAAATCCCCATTCTGTTATAAGGGATTCATGTAATTATTCGTGGATAACAGTTTTTTTTAGTTTGTCTATAACCTTTAGTCACCTTTAAAGTAGTGGTTAGGCATATGTAAGATATGTTCTAACTACCTCAGTTGATGAAGATTTACTACCTCACTAATCTATTTGCCATCCTTACCTAGCACCCTATTCCTACGATACGACGTTACCTGTAAACTAGTAGGAAACATAGTACAATGTTAAATCGGTTTTGCATACTCTGTCCTTATTCAATTCCCTTGCGACTCTTTTGTGTATTGTTTTATGCTACTTATTATTAGTTGGAAGCGTTAGTAAATTGAAGCTAGACCACCAGGGAAAACCTGGAAGCACTAAACGGCCGTTTCATCCTATTGTGGGACTCCTCAGCAGTGCGCACCCACGACCTCGCGAGGTTCGAACACAGGAAGTACCAGTCTCGCACCAGAGCACTTAACCGATAGACCACTTAGCCGGCATCCGATGGTGTTTATGTCTAACTCCAGTAAATAAATGTATTCCTAACAATTACTATGCTTATGTTGTGACTCAATTTTGTCGTGTAATATTCTGAAATATTTACATATACTTATAATATCTATTATATTTATGATTATAATTACTTTATCTCAATCACTGTAGGAGTTATTCGCAGTTTTTTACAGTCGTTTGATCCTTATTTAAAGGCAACCGCCTCCATATTGTTTGCTCTTAGTTCAATTTTTGCTTATTGATAAACCGTTATTAAGTTTAAACATAACAAACGACTGTCATTTTGCACTATCGAAGCCTTTTCATTTCAGAAAAAAGGCACGGTAAACGCCACAGTCACCTCACAAGTTGACGTCTGTAATTAATTTATGTATATGGTTCAATAAAGAACCGCTATTTTAGACAAATCGTTGTTTTGTGAACTTTGATTTTGCGCGTATCTTAGTTGGGTGATTTGGACACTTCGATTATTTATTTATTTTATTTAAACACATAAATATTGGTACAAAGGGGCACTAGATATATACGCGCAACACAAATCTCATTTGATTTGTGTGAGGGATGTGATACTGCCCAGGTGCACAAACTGAAGCAGGTGGTTTTCTCAGGGGGCCATATCCCAAGCCTTCGACCTAAAGGTCTGATCCACAAGTCAGTGGAGCATCGTAAGGAGATGCAGTCCCATGGTAGCCGGTGACCAACGATTGATTCATACGCCATTTGTTCCCTCAGGATACTGGAGCCCATGTGCACCATTGGTTTGGAATCAGGGTTTTCCAACTCCCCTAGGTGGAGTTTCTGTGTCCACCAACCCGATTAAAGCGCCGGACATTCGCTTTTCGTCCTCTCAATTTCGTAAACAACATCCCCGACACTAGAAGGCAGTGAGTAGGACTTCCCTGACAGAGGCTATATACGCGTGGCTATGTGAAAGCATTTCGAGACGGTGAGCGGACTCTCTCCACTCTCGGCCGTACCAGGGCATTTGGGGCTTCGATAGACTTAACATACATATTTTATCAAATTTATCTCAGAACCATTACTGCATAGAACTGCATAACATATCAACATCCTTCTACACCGTCAATCGTCATACAAGATCATTTCGATTTCAGCAGTTTTAGAGATTATTATGTTATACAATTGTTATATGGTTGTATCTAATCATCAAATGAAGTCGTTACCTTTGGTTTCCCAAAGTACTCCCTTGCACTTGCTTCATCTTCATTAGAATCATTATTTTGTTCACTTATAACAGTATGATCGTCCAAAATTAATTCTTCATTATTCTTTTCCTGTGAAATATGCAACTCAGTGTTATCCGTTTCTAAGTTTCCTATCTCTGATGAACATAATTTTCCAGATGGTTGAGTTTCCAGTGGTCCAGAATCTGTTATGGTATAAAGTTCTTCATCCTTTGCATTGGATGAAGTAACAGTTGAGTTTTCCACATTATTATTTGTTTCTTCAAGTTCCTGGTCTGAATCACTTTCATTTTTTGCCTTATCTACATCACCATATAACCAGTCAACATCACCTGGTGTAACGTGTATGTTATCAGTTGGTAAGCCAGCTTCTTCGGCTTGTTTACGCAATTCAGCTTCACGACGTCTTGCTTCTATGATTTCACGCTTACTGGATAACCCTAAAATGAATAAGCAAATGATAAGCATATCTGAACTTAAGATCGATTACACAGACAATTACATTGGCCATAAGAAGGTGTAATATAACAATGGTAAACTTACATTTGACACTATCTAAAATCTTTTTTTGATCTGCATCAATCCATTGTTGTCGAACTTCATGTTCTTTTTCAACTCCCTCTGCATAACTAATTAAATGATGATATATATATATATTTGAGTAACAATAATAAACTTACAATGCTTCAGCACATGCTCTATCCATTGGAAAAACAGGACGATCATCTAAATAGGTCAGATTTTTCTGGAACGGAAGATTAAAAATTGATAAAATATTATGAATCTATTGGTGAACCGACTAATCCACTAATCTAATAACTGAATTCATGAATCAATTGAAGATAGACAACCATGGAAAACCTGGAAGCACTGGGCAGCCGTTTCGTCCTATTATGGGACTCCTCAGCAGTCCTCATCCACGATCCCACACGCGGAATTCGAACCCAAGACCTTAGGCCTCGCCCGTGAACGCTTAACCTCCAGACCAATCCACAAAGTAGACGTTGATGATGATGTGTCGATAACGACGACAAAGCTCCTCAGCTACTATCGCCATTGGCAAATTCATTGGATAGATTATATAATCATATTACTAATATAAAACTACATTAGTTCATAAACTTACACATTGATTAATAATATTTTTACGATAATTCTTCACTTCTCGAATAAATGGATTTCCTTGATTGTATAAAACTCGCTGGAAATGTTTTTTGTAAAGAATAAAACATATGGGTTATTATTAAAGTAAATCGTTGTTTTATCAGATACTACTCATTAATTTTAAGCAGTTTCTTACTGATATCAGAGATTGAGATGGTGAAGATTTGTAGCTCAGGTGGGTGATTTTGATGTAGGTTTGTACTCTGAGCTGAATGGTTTAGTCGTGGAGCTTTCATTGTTCTTCTGAACGACTTCATCAGCACAAACCTGAGCTACAAATCTTCTCCATCAGCTGATGATGTCGTTCAGAAGGACGATGAAAGCTCCATGACCAAACCATCCAGCTCAGAGAACAAACCTACATCGATATCAGAGATTGTCTTTTAATGAATAAAGGTGTATTCATTTCGGTATTGTTTCGAAAAAATATGATAATGTAACTAAGTACATTAATTGATCAATGATTGGCTACTAATTTCGTACTTATCAATTCATTTAAGTTCTGAATGGATTCATATGAGAACATTGAAATGTATCCAGTGGTCTATGGGTCTTAAAATCACGTTCGCCATGGTGTGATAGTACTTGATTTGTGATAGTTAGAAAGACACCTAGCATCACCTTGTTTTCGACCGAGGTTGAGACTTATCAATAGTGTGTACTCATGATATTTACTTATTCTCATCATCATCACAGCTGACATCGTAGATGCGCATTGTTTGGGTGTTTCATACTAGGATGAGTCAGCTGTGTAATATTCCTGGTTTTCAGTAGTATTCCAAAAGAGATCAAACTATGATAAGCCTAATCTATTGTTACTATTAATATAACTAAGTTTTTGATTGTGATCATGAAGCGATTAATGTTAGACCACCATTGAAAACCTGGAAACAGTGTGTATCCACGATCCTGCACATGGGATTCGTACCCAGAACCGTCGGTCTTGAGCGCTAACGCTTAACTTCTAGATTACTGAGCCAACATCCAAAAGTGTTAATGTTTAACTTCGACTTGTCAGAAGAGCATACCCATAACATCGACTTATCTTGACCATCTCTGTAATAATAAGTCGTAATAAATAGTTGCCAAGGTGCTAGATAACATTATGTTACATGTTCCAATATAAAACAAATTGTTAGTTAAACCATATAGCATAATATTGTTCCTTTTTGTAGTAAATATATAACCGCTCTGAAAAACAGACCAAATGGATCTACCAACAATCGATTTCGCTTAAAGACCTAGTTTAATAAATAATATTTGAGTATGATCAAATTTAAAAGTATGTTTCATTGGCATAATAGTTTAAAAGTCTTACATGACTTATAACTTAAATATCTCAGTTTATATGCCTTAGAAATATTGCTCGCATTTATTAGGATCACCAGGTAAGTAATAGTGAGGTTAGACACAGAAAGGGTATTAAGGAATGATGGTAAATCAGTTGATGAGGTCATGAATCTTCATCGACTGAGATGGTTAGACCACGTGTTACGTATGTCTGAACACCGATTACCACGACACTCAATGCTGAGTAGTATTGGGAATGGTTGAAAGAAAGTTAGGGGCGGCCAAACCAAAACGTGGCATCTGTCCACGAAGTCACTAACTTCTAGTCTGATCCATGTTGATAGATGCAGACTACTTGGTTGTCGTTCATGTGACTATCGTAACCAATGGTTGGAGACTCTGTATGATATGGCTCAGAATCGAACACAATGGCAAAGGTGTATACACTCTTTCTCTTCCCTTAAACCTTGAGATTAAATCACTTCATATCTGCCTTTCTTCCTTTACTATATCCTTATATACAATTTTTCTTTCATATATGACCACAATTAAATGAATTACTTTTATGAATCCGATGTTCATCTTGTTGTTCTAATGAGGTATGGTAACTTGAACCGATGCATATAGGTGCCTGGTCCAACGTTGTACCTGACTGACCGACTGACTGGCCTCATTAGATACATCATATATATCTTTAATATTAAAACAGGTCAATTTGTATATTCTATATAAGATAAATATTACCATAACTTACTAAATTTGGTATTTTAGCAAATACTTCTTCAACTACATTTGAATCTTTTATAAAATTATATTGAATATCAAGAACTGATAATTTTGAACATTGAATTAAATGTATTAAATCATTAATTTCTGTTAATTTATTATGGGATATAATTAATTTTGTAAAATTTGGAAGTAAATCTATATAGGATAATAATAAAAAAGAAAAATCAAAGAAAAGAAAAAAAAAAGAAAAACATCTGGTTAGTAACTATTAGATGAATGAAAAAGAAAAATTAAAAAAAAATTATTGATTGATGAAAAACATTTTTGGAGTGTGTATGAAAGTATGTGTGCGTGTGAGAGTGTGTGTGTGAGTGTATGAGAGAAAGTGTGTCTGTATGTGTGAGAGTGTGAGTGTGTGTGAGAGAGAGTGTGAGTGTGTGTGTGTGTGTATGAAGAATGACGACTTAATTTATAGATGATATTCTTTACAAATTGATGTTATATCCTAATGAATATTAAATTATGGGTAACTTCTGTGAGTTGATATCTCTACAACAGACTTAGTTGAACTCTACTGGTCATTGCTTCCCACTAGAACTCAAGGAAACATTCTTTTGAAGTCAGTCACTAGTGAGCATATGATTATAGATCGGAAGGGGTTTTGTGGAGTTCTCTGGCGCAAGACTGGTTGGTCCTGGGTGTGGGATCGTGGATGCGCACTGCTGAGGAGTCCCATAATAGGACGAAACGGTCATCCAGTGCTTTCAGCTTTTCCATGATGATCTAGCTTCAATTGACTCATGATTTCAACTATGAAAAAATATATATATTCTTATTACATAACTACTCAGTTTCGGCCTACCCTTCTACCAAATAGTTTAACTTGCATCTAATTGTTTACATTTTTGTTAAACCAAACCGAGAGCAATAACACAATAATCCCATACACATTAGTTGTCTAATCAAAAAAAAGGGTATGGTTTTTTTTTAAGTCGTTATCTCGTAGTAATGTCTAACCATCCCCCCCCCGTTTATCGTTCATAGTTGTCCTTCAAGAAGAAGAATAATTACTTCTCAGAATTTATGAACAAAATTAGGTTTAGCATCTAAACGCTGAATCCTCTTTATTTTGTTTTGTATTCCAAGAAGTATTAATTTATCTCAGAAGTATTTAAGGTTTTGAAGTGTCTACAGTGGGAATATGATGGTTCATTCAAGAATTCAGTGTGTTCTGTATAACATAACGTGTTATGTAGCTACTAACTAATATGTAATTGTACACTTAGTCAATTTCAGTTTTATTAGAATGTATAATACAGACATGATCCTTTTCTCTCAACAAGCTTTTCATAAATTAACATTGCTTCTAATATTTAGGTAGTGGTAAGAAATCAAAGGTGTACTGACAGCTCGCAAGAATCAACACAATCAATCAATAACTAATCCTTCAAGTTACAAATAATCGATAAGATAATGTACATTGAACCATACGTCTCACAGTATTAAGTATGAAAACCACTCTTAGCTCTTCTAGTGCCACATAATCCTTTTAATTTATATCAGAATATATAAAAACGTTCATCTAAATTAGAGTGAATAGTTTCACAGTATTTTGGGCGCCGAGTTGATGTAAGACATTCAATAGGAAGAATAATATATTTGTCACATCTGAGCGAAGTGAATTTGAAGTCCATGCAACGTTTCGGCTT
>NC_031500.1:3251668-3287253 GCF_000237925.1 Schistosoma mansoni
GAAACGTTGAATTGACTTCAAATTCACTTTGCTAAGATGTTACAAATATATTATTCTTCCTATTGAATGTCTTACATCAACTCGGCGCCCAAAATACTATGAAACTATTCACTCTAATTTAGACGAAAGTTCTTCTATATTCAATAACTAGATTTTGGATATCTATATTCCTGTTATGATAAGTTTCATTTTAACCTATAGACTATTATGATACGATTTACTATTCTTAATTTATGTTCAGTTTATAAATTACCATCTCCCACAACCACAGCCACTTTTTGGTTTGATCTTGTACAAATATTATTATCAAATGGGGTTTGGTGGAGATTTTTAGTAATTTTGCAGTTGAATATATGAGTTAATTGAAGCTACACCATTATGGAAAACTGATAGGTCCTAGGTTTGTATCTTATGAGGCGGGATTGTGGATGCGCACTGCTGAGGAGTCTCACAGTAGGATGAAACGGCCATCCACTGCTTCCAGGTTTTCTACGGTGGTCTAGCTTCAATTGACTCATGAATTCAACAAATAGTTTTTCCTATTTTATGGTGTTATGTGGTCTGTTTGACTGATATATGAACAAAATATGTTTGAAATAAATGATTCGTATCGTGGGAGCTAGTATTGTAGTGAACGAGAACACTAGTGGGGATAATCGTGTGTATGCAAGCACAAATTACAGACTATCTCACTAAATTCTGATAACCATTCAGCAAACAGTTCATTTGCAAAATAACCATCCATCGTCTCAATCTTCACTGTTCCTTCTGTAAATATCAGTCCATCTCTGATTTTATTGTTCGTGCATTTTTAAACCGATTGCGCTTCATTCCTGTTCTTTCCTTATCGATCTTTTGTCAAAATACATTCTCTATGTTTGACCATCACCATATACTACTTATAAGGATATAAGTTGACCACACCACAGTATTGGTGTTCTGGACTCAACCGGAATATTTAAGAGGACAAAGGAACCAATAAGGAAACACGTGTCTATTCAAACCGGTCGATACGTTATTGGGTTGGCACAGTGTTAAGATTTTATAATTCATGTTCCGATTAGTGAATAAGTCACGCGATAATTAGCCCCGATTAAAGTCACAACAAATGATATCAGCTATAGATGTCGATGCATAATGTTTAAGTATGTTATGATAGAATGAAATAACTGTTTAATGTTCTCAATTTTCAGTGACTTTCAAAATAAGATCAATCTTGAATGAATATCATCTATAACTTGTATGTTTAATAGACTGTATATGGGACATGATCAAATTTACTTTCAATAGTCATATATCAACTATTCTGTAAAGACAATAAATAGTAATTAACTTTACGACATAATCTGGAAAGTCTAATGAAAACCACGAGCGAAAGAGTTCATTCGTATTTTGAATAGATAAGTAACGTCGAAAATATTATTTGATCATCACATTTTATCACAAAATATAATCACTTTAGTTCACCGCGAAATATGCAGGTTTTACATTCTGTTTCTATAGGAGTTATCATTGTCCACTTTCTGTCAGGTTTACTGCAATTAGTGGTTGAAGACGACATTAAAACAACCCATAATCGATCACAGCGGTTCAGATGCATTTACTCTTTATCTTGTTGTGGATCAGTAGTCTCAATACTCCATCATATATATATTCACATTCTGTCTTTTTGAACCACATTCTCAATGTTTGATCTCTCTTATTAAGTCTAAATTATTTCGGCTTATTTACTGTTCATCTTGTGATATTTATCTCATTAAGCCTCCAGAGGAGCTAACCAGTATAACCATCAATAATGAACTATATTAACCAAAATAACATCAAATTACCTATCAGGACTTAGTAGCTAAGTGGATAAAGCGATGGCTTCTGAAGCGAATGGTACTAGGGTTCGACTCCCAGAGTGAACATCAACCTTGAGATGCAGGTACATCCAGCTGACGAGTCCCAAATAGAACGAAACGCGCGTCAAACTGGATTCCACTACTAGCCACTATCCATATTTGCTTCTAAAAGCTTATGATTTCAGGTAATATCAAGGCAGTCCACATAAGATGCATATATGTCAATAAGAGAGAGAATGCTCAATATAACAATCGGAAGATGCGGGATGGGGTCACTAACTCCATACCCAATCTTCCTCCTTTATCCAACCTTTTGACCGGCGGTAGTCCCCTGGGAGGGACTACAGGCGGAGTTCAACAATCTCATCCTGTACAGATAAAAACAACGCTATATTCACCAAAGAATAACATCGAAATAACTTACCAAGATTTTCAATTTTCTGTATCATATTATAACTAACATCTAATGTATCTAAATATTTCATATGTTCTAAATTTTCTATTTTATGTATTAAATTTTTTGATAAATATAATGAACGTAATTCAATTTGATTATGTAATCCATCTATTTTTAATAGACCATTTACTTCTAAAAATAAACATTTTAAATTGGTATATTCTTCAAGATTTTCAATTTTAGAAAACCCTATAAAGAATGAAAAAAGATTACTCTTTTTCATTAGAATAAATGATAAATAAGTAGTCATTATGATTAATGAATAAAAAGTTAGATGATTGTTTCATCCTAGTCTAGGACTCCTCATCAGTATTATACATCCATAATCCTACATGTATGGTTCGGACCCCAGGAACTTCGGTTTTCTGTGTGATTGCTTAAACTTTTAGATCATTAAGGTAATAGTCAAAGGTGTTAATATTTAGAGTGAATGATAAATAAGTAGTAATTATTATCAATGAATAAAAAGTTAGTGCATTATGGAAAAACCCTGAAAGTATTTAGGCGGTTGTTTCATCTTAGTATGGGACTTTTCATCAGTAGTACGCATCCATTATCCTATATGTAGGGTTTGAATCCCAAGAACTTCGCGAACACTTAAACTTTTAGATCATTGTGGTAATAGCTAAAGGTGTTAATATCTAGAGTGAATGATAAATAAGTGGTAATTATTATTATTGAATAAAAGAGAAAGCTTTCTCTATTTTCTATCAAGTTCTGAAAAATCTACCTGAAGGAGCTAGATTACAGTTACTCAACATAGCTGAAGCCATTTGGATCAACTCCAGAAAACCAAATTTATGTATCCAGAAAAGGTATATCCTGCTTCTGTGTTTACCTTGGCCTACGACTGGATCACCAGATACTTAAACTGAATATTATAAACCTGTTCCCCCTTTTTTTCTTGATTACCTCTATCTTATTCTTCACATTCATCATTCCCAATTCGTTTATCGTAATTACCTTAATAACACCCCTCTTATTACGTATTATATTCATACAACAATATTATTATCGATTAAGTGCTCGCGCGCGAGACTGGTAGGTCCTCGGTTCGAATCTCTTGAGACGGGATAACGGATGCGCGCTGCTGAGGAGTCCCACAATAGGCTGAAACTGCTGTTCAGTGCTTCCAGGCTTTCAATGGTGGTCTATCTGTAGAGCCTGATGATGAAGTTATTGAAGATGCAACTGTTCGCCCAAATATTGTTCATTTTTGAATCAAAATCTTTTCGATTTTTGATGATTGAATTCATGAATTGATTAAAGTTAGACCATTATGAAAAACCCTGAAAGTAATTGGATGGTTGTTTCGTCCTAATGTGGGATTCCTCATCAGTAGTACGCATCCATGATCCTATATGTGGAGTTCGAACCCTAGGACCTTTGGTTTTATGCGCGAACGCTTAAACTTTTAGATCATTGAGGTAAAAGCTAAAGGTGTTAATATGTAACTTCAATCAATCTACTTCGTTAAATCGTGTATTGAGTAAAGTTTAAAAACATTGAACTAGTGATTTCATAATGTACCGTGAAAATGGATCATCTTGAATTTGATCTTATTTTGGTAGGCTATCAAGCACTACTAGAGATTATCATATAGATATGATATTTTACCTCTATTAAAGTTTAATGCTTATTAGAAGTAAAATCCAGGTAATGTTTTACATCCTGTTTGATACTCATCAATAGGATGTACCTACATTTAGGTATTGCTGTTTAAACAGCTACTCAAACATATTAGTTTCCAATTCTAACATTCAGTAGGTCATCCACTAAGCTATTGAGTTCAGATAATCATTAACTTGTGCAATAGGTATGAATAGTTTGAGTTTCCCGGTTGGTTATGTTAATGATTTCATTTGATCTGTCTCTTTTGAAATATGCTTAAACTAAACGGAATATTTTGATGTCACCATTTAGTCATAAGTATTTATTAATGTTACATAATGAGTAGCAGTGGGATCCAAAACCCATATTCCGTCCTATTTGAGACTTCAGATAATTCTCTAGAGAGCTACACATGTTTAAAGTGATTGATACATTAAACTTATAAATATCAATAACCGTAAAATTCAAATCCTTACAAACAATAGTTCTTTTTTCTTCCTTTGGTATTCATCTTTTACTTACTTACTTACGCCTGTTACCCCTAATGGAGCCTAGGCCACCGACCAGCATTCTCCAACCCACTCTATCCTAGGCCTTCCTTTCTAGTTCAATTCAATGTTCGTTCATTCTTCTCATGTATGTCTTCATTTCTCAGCGTAATGTGTTCTTTGGTATTCCTCTTTCCCTTTGGAATTCAGGATTTCATTTCATGAGGGCTTGACTTGTGACGTAGTTGGGTGCTTTCCTCAATGTATGTCCTATCCACTTTCAGCTCTTCTTCCTAATTTCTTCATCCACTGGATGGAATCTGGTTCGTTCTCTCCATATTCATCTTTTAAAGGACTTTAATTATCCTTAAAAACAACTTTAGAATTTGTTTTATCTAATAGTTTGGATTAAACTGAAAAATCCTGCATGGAGGACAGTTGACAGACTCGTTCGATGTAAAGACCGGTGTCAGGTAAGGTTGCTTACTCTTATCCTTTCTCTTTCCCTGGTGATCGACTGGATCATGAAGACGTCAACATCTAGAGGGAAATACAGGATACAATGAACAGCTAGGATGCAGCTGGACGATCTAAACTTTGCAGATGATCTGACTCTTCTATCATACACGCAACAACAAACGCAAGGGAAGACAACCGGTGTAGCAGCAGCTTAAGCAGCAGCAGATCTCAATATACACAAAGGGAAAAGCAAGATTCTCCGATACAACACAGCATGCACCAATCGAATCACACTTGACGGAGAAGCTTTAGAGTATGTAAAAACCTTCACATATTTGGGCAGCATCATTGATAAACACGGTGGATCTGATGCGGATGTGAATACACGGATCGGTAAAGCAAGAGCAGCATATTTACAACTGAAGAACATCTGGAACTCAAAACAATTGTCTGTCAACTAACACCAAGGTCAGAATTTTCAATACGAATGTCAAGATTGTTCTACTGTATGGGGTGGAAACCTGGAGAACTACGAAGGCCATCATCCAGAAGATACAGGTGTTTATTAACAGTTGTCTATGCAAGATACTTCGGATCTGTTGGCCAGACACTATCAGCAACAAGTTACTGTGGAAGACAACAAACCTGATTCCAGTGGAGGAGAAAATCAGGAAGAAGAGCTGGAAGTGGATAGGACACACATTGAGGAAATCATCCAACTGAGTCACAAGGCAAGCCCTCATCACATGGAATCCTGAAGGCCAAATGAGAAGTGGAAGACCAAAGAACACATTACACCGAGAAATGGAGATAAACATGAGAACAATGAACAACAACTGGATAGAACTAGAAAGGTCCGGGACAGAGCGGGTTGGAGAATGCTGGTCGGCGGCTTATACTTCGTTTGGAGTATCAGGTGTAAATAAGTAAGTAAAAGAATAGATGGATTATTAACAAAAACAAAAATACTAATTTACCATTATAATGTAAATATAGAATATCATTTAATTGTGGTGTTTGATATAATTTATTCTTTGCACAATGTTGTTTTAAAAACTTTTTTGTCATTCTAAAATGAAAAACACAAAAAAACATTCTCTTTAATATGATAAGCAGAGATGGATAGTGGCTAGCAGAGGAATCCAGGACACGCGTTTCGTCCTATTTGGGACTCGTCAGCTGGATGTACCTGCATCTCAGAGTTTGATGTTCACTCTGGGACTCGAACCCAGTACCCTCGCTTCAAACGCCATCACGTTGTCCACTCGGCCACTGAGTCCTGATAGCCACTTGCTTGTGTGATGGGGTGAAGTTTAATTTCATTTAGTATTGTTTGTTGAAATCTTCCCATTGATGTTTAGGACTGCAACTGTCAGTCTCTAATTGGCATTTATGCATACTGTGCGTATTGCCTCAATATAGCCTTATTTCACAAGCATGGTAAGCAGAGATGGATCATTTTGATGGACTCGATGGTTTGATTAGGGAGGTTTCATTGTTCTTCTGAAAGAGGACATGGTATAGACTGACTTACATACATAAATTCCTATAAGGATACTTAAATATCTCAGGTTATTAATACTATCAGAGACTCAGTAACTATTCCATAGATTATAAGAATCAAAACACCAAACCTGTTTAGATATACTACTCATAGTTCAATAAGTAACACTAATGTGTTTATCTGAATTTACTTTTTGCTATAAGACATGATAAAATATAATAAAGGAATATAGTATCATTTGGTTAAATAAGAAATAAACATTATAATCTGTTGGTTGATAAGCCGAGATGGATAGTGGCTAGCAGTGGAATTCAGGAGTCGTGTTCCGTCGTATTTGGGACATTTGAAGCGAACGGTACTGGGTTTGAGTCCTAGAATGAATATCAACTCTGAGTTTCAGGGAAATCCAGCTGATGAGCCCCAAGTGGGACGAAACGGGCGTCCTGAATTCCACTGCTAGCCACTATCCATCTCTGCTTATAATGCTTATGAATTAAGGCCATATCGAGGCAATACGCACAGTATGCACATATGCCAATAAGAGAAAGATGGATCAGTTGCAGTCCTAAACATCAATGGGAAGATTTAAGTAAACGATTCTAGGTGAATTTGTTGTTTAATAAGTTAGACATCTTTAGAATCAACAGTTTCATTCATTTTACTTTGTGGTTTGTAAATAATCCTATTGGCAGTTTGTTTTTCCATTAACCCATCAGAAATGACCGTTCAATAATTTTTACATTCCAACTTTAACTTACTTAGGAAGGTAAATAAAAAGTGATATTTATGCTAAACAATAATCCTTCATCGGCACATTTCAGATGGTTTCCTTTGATGTTACTGTGCCTCAGTCAATCATAAAGGACTAGAATGTGAACTGAATATTTATATTTCATAGTTGAAAGCGTGAGTCATTTGAAGCTAGACCACCATGGAAAACCTGGAAGCACTGGACGGCCGTTTAGTCCTGGTAGGTCCTGGGTTCGAATCTCGCGGGTGCGGGATCGTGGATGCGCACTGTTGAGGAGTCCCATAATAGGACGAAACGGCTGTCCAGTGCTTCCAGGTTTCCCATGGTTGTCTAGCTTCAATTGACTCACGCTTTCAACTATGAACATACTAAAATTTGCACAAAACCCCTTCCGATTATTTATAGTCAATTCGTGTGTTATCCTTAACAATCCATTTCTAATCATTTTATAGATACACTAGATCACCATAACGATATAATGAGTATGTTAGTAAATTTCAACTGAATAACATCAGTCCTATAGGATCATTACTGTTCCATTATGTTATATCCCGTGGAGAATTATGAATGGTAACTTTTGAGGACTATTTATGGATCAATGTGATATGTATATTTCCTATTGTATGATTGTCAACTAATTAAACTATTTATATTCACATCCCTCTTGTTATGAGCTTTATTTTGACCTATAGATTATTATTATACGATTCATCATTCTTGAGTTATCCCTAGTCCATTAATTACTGCCTCCCACATTCACAGCCACATTTGACCAAATCTTGTACAAATATTGTTTTCTATTTTATGGTACGATGTGGTCAGTTTGTTTGATATATAAACTCAGTATGTTTGAGAATAATGATTCATATTGCGGAAGCTGTTATTGGTGTTTTGGACTTAAATGGCTGGGTTAGGAAGATAGTAGGACCGTCTAGTACTCTAGACTGCTCGTACGAGTTTCGTGTGTTACTGGTCCAATCAATTAATCACTTCTCTCTAATAAGCGGGTACAAGATATGACAATTGTCAGTACAAGTCATAACACAATAAAATCACACTTCTACTACTAGCTAGTTAGCTGATCTTTTTTCATTCAGTAAATTTATTACATTGATAATAAATGAGCATACTGTTCACTTTGATACAAGTATTAGTTAAATTGATCATACTTAGAACATTGGTCGAATAGGCAAAGGAACTTTTTTTGATATAATGAAGTTATCCCCAACGATTCATTTATATAACCAACCTTTTCATCGAAATTCCTTCATATTAAGATATAAACGTGAATGGATTGTACATGAATTTCATACTGTGCATTATTTGTTGATGCTGAGATTGAGTAGAGAAAGCAGATAAGATATTTGTTTATTACATGGTACGTTGATATTTAATGCAGATGTATAACGCTAGTGGCTACCGACCTATCATTACTCCATGGTTGAAGTTCTAGAGATTATAGAGCTCGGTAGCTTGAGACTTTGTCAAATAAGGCGATTTAACTGGGTTGGTGGACACGGAGGGCTCACCTGGGGGAGTTGGAAAACCCATACTCCGAACCAATGGTGCACACGGGCTCCAGCATCCCGAAGGAACAAATGGCGTATAAAGCAATCGTTGGTCACCGGCTACCATGGGACTGCATCTCCTTACGTAACACCACTGCCTTGTGGATTAGATCTGTAAGTCAGTGGCTCGGGGTGTGGCCTCCTGCGAAAACCACCTGCTTCGGTCTGGGCACCCGGACAGTATCCCAGCCCTCACACAAATCGGATGGTTTATGTAGCTCATATCTGTTCGGTGCTTCCCTGTATTAATGCTTATGTGTTTAAATAAATAACAAACAAATCCCAACAGCAAATTACGTGAAAAAGTTATTTACGATTACTGATTGATTAATAAGTCATAGCAAACCAATAGTCACTTTCAAAACCCTTTTACAAATGGACAACTCGATTTATTCTATGAAATTAAACAGTATAAAATACCTTGGTTCCTTTGAATTTTCTTCTTCAGTTTCATTCGATTTGTCATGTTGATTTTCAGTTATTGTTGATGAACCATTTTGTTTTATGATTGAGTAACCAGGAGGATATGGTAAATTAGATAAATCAATGGAGGATGAATCAGTTAATGGTTTCTTCAATTCATCAGTTAAGATGTCTAAATTATTAAGAACTTCGTGTAAATGATTATTTGAATCATTCATAAGGTTATTATTATTATCTAAGTTGATATTAGATGGATCATCTATAGAAGAACAAACAAAAAACTCCGATTTCACGATAAATCGACAATCTAAAATGAACATTTGGTGTAATTTGATAATAAAAGAGTGAACCTTTTGTATAGAACGGTTGTGAAGAATGTGCAAGTTGTAGCCCATATTATGGACTGACCATAAGTGGAGACTTCATGACCCTGAAGAAAAGCCTGAATATTCCATGTTCGATTCTTATTTAGATCGTAGATAAGCACTACCAAGGAGTGCCATACTTCAATAACACATTTGTATAGCAGCTCCCTAATTTCCAATAACTGTTTATCTTCAGTCAGTTCATTATGTAACCGATGAAATGATCATTTACCAAACATGTTGTTATATATAATAAAATCATTATTTGTAATGTCTTTTGAAAAAACTGCGCAACACTATAATAGTACAAACAATACTAAGTGAATCCAAACTTCAACCCATTGCACAAGCAGGTGACCATCAGGACTCAGTAGCTGAGTGGATAATGCAATGGCGTCTGAAGCGAAATGTACTGGGTTTGAGTTCCAGAGTGAACATCAACTCTGTAATACAGGTACATCCAGCTAACGAGTTCCAAAGAGGACGAAACGCGCATCGAGCTGGATTCCATTGCTAGCCACTAACCATCTTTGCTTATAGTCTATTATTGTTGTAAAATATCTTTAGTCAGTAATTTGACTTTTTCAGAGATTGTGCCAAACGTGAATAAACTTATCGATCTGAATTAGAGACAGTTCTTTCGAGGACGTCTTTTAACTCTGAGTGAGCTGTCCACAAGCATAACTAAAACACGAATCTAATCATCACGTTTAACGGAGGATGGTTGGTTTATTGATCAACCTAATAATTGATGCCAGCGTAGTAACTGGTTGATTTGACAAGGTATGATTAATCCGCTTAAATGTCATATATCACTCATAAATTTAAAAATCGTAACCAAGAATAATTGTATATGATGTGTAGCCAGAACATCAGGTTAACCCCATGGCATTCGACTGTGACTGCAAACGTAACATTTTTAGAATTCTTTGGAACACAGTTTATTATCCATTCCTTGTTGGAAGACTATTCCCTTAATTTGTTAAAATCATCTACTATGTAAAACTGTCTCCACTTAATCTACTATATACTTACAGCCTCTTTAGTTACGTGTACATTATGGATCCATGTATTCGTCTCCTACAAGTACATGATCGCTTTAAAAAATACATTAGCTACTATAGTTTAAAGTGAAACTTGGCAAAAAGACAACCTTTAGTCAATCCATCAAATAATGAAAGATAGTCTTGTACAAGTGTCTTAAATAGTCCCTGGTTGAAGTTCTAGGGAATTTGGAGCTCGGTAGCTTGAGACTTTGTCAGATAAGGCTCAAATCATCAGATTGTGACTTCCCTCTTGTAGTTCTCTGTAACGATCTAAACATAGTCAGTTTTATCCCCTTCAAAGTGCTCCTTATTATATGTGGTACGCTTATTTCATCTCTATTCTCAGTGTTCAAACAACTCCCCAAGTCGTCTGAAATTACGCTCTTCAGTTAACTCTCCATAACGTTTTGCTGTTTTCTTTTCTCAAATTTTACATTTTAGAAACAAAAATGATATGAGAGATGGCTGTGTCTTCTGAGTAGAGAGTACAATTCATTGCAACAATAGAAGTGCGTGTTAGAAATTAGTCGGAATTGACAATGGAATGTGCATGCTCATCGTCACTTATTCGTCCAATAGATTATCTACTTACAAATAAATTAAAACATTCATCGACTAATAGGTGCATTTGTTAATAACACTAGATTGCGTGAATAGTATTATCCTCTTTAAAACTGCAAACATACTTTGTCGACAAATGTTGATAAACACAAAACTTAAACGACATAGGTATTCCTACAGATCGCTTTCAACTACTTAACACACTGATGAAGTGAATGAAACAGTTGGTTTTTTCTAGAAAACGAGGGAAAATTAGGTCTAAGAATGTTACACTAAAACAATAAACATACTGTATACAGTTGAAATGTTATCTTCTGGAATAAGTGATTCATGTGGATCATTTTCACTATCAATATGACAGAAATTCGGAGATTGAATTTCCACTTCCACACTCATATTGAATTATCAATCAGAAGGTTCCAAAGAAGATATATGTATGTTTATTATGATAGCTGGAAGGTTGTCATCAAAAAATTATAACAATCTAATCAATGAATGTTTTGTTGTTTTCCCAAATGTTTATCTATAAAATAATGATAAAAACATTTTAGTTTGTTAAAATCTATTCATGATAAACTGGTTATAGAGAAGTCTTGAACTACCATTAATGTCTTATAGCTTCTGAAAGGTGAAAGAGAAACAAGAAACTAATCATGCAATAATAATAATGAAACATACATTTTAGACAAACTTTCATTGATAATTAGGGACATATCTAGTACATTCAGTTGGTAAAAGATCAATTGCAGTCCTAAATAACAATAGGAAGATATCAATAAACAAGTACAAGTGAATTTAAACTTCACCCCATTGCACAAGCAGGTGACTATCAGGACTCAGTAGCTAAGTGGATGAAGTGATGGCATTTGAAGAGAACTGTACTGAGTCCAAGCTTTAGAGTGAATAACAACTCTGAGATGCAGGTAAATCCGGATGACGAGTCCCAAATAGGACGAAACGCGAGTCCTGAATTCCTTTACTAGCCACTATCCATCTTTGCTTATATCTAGTACATGTTGATACTTTTGTCAGTCTTGTGTTCGTTAGGCTAAAGGGTTTTAATTGTGTGGGACGCTCTCTTTATTTATGAAGTCTGAGCTTACTTTCTACTAAACAAGCTCATTAGTGCCAAACAAAGCACTGTTAATTGTGTGAAACGGATTGACAAGAGACTTTTACATTCTCAACCGAGAAGTAATAACTCTAACAAATATTTGATGTTAATCACAATATAAAATCAGAGGTAAGTTGCATGAAACTGACTCAGCAAGTGGCTTAAAAAGTGGCAGAACATAAACAACGAAGTACCCTAGTCAGCACAGGTCTACATTTCGTACCAGTAGATGTCAGCGTTACTCAATAGATTCCAACTCATTTAATTTACTTAGGAGCAAAGCCATTAGATTTTGACTTTTCCGAACTCTAATTTTACACATTCTGCACTATATATTTATAAATAATGGGTGTAAAGATGTCTGCTGCAAAGGTTTGAATACAATAAAACACCAAAAGACCTTGAAATGACGTACTGAGTGAACTATAACCCTGCAGATTATATTGAACAAACTGTTCCTACATCAACCACAGTTTCTAGATCTGAACATGAAAAATACTACTTCTTTGCTGCCTGCTTCTATTTGGAGTTGTGCTTCGTTATGAGATTCTTTGAAAATATGTGATCTACGCAAGGAGATTATAGGAATTAGTATTTATTGACATCCATTCCTTTATAATTTTTTTAAATGTGGGATAAAAATCGAGTATATTAACATTTTTATCGCACGTGAATAATATGTAATCTCTATGTATTCAGTAACCAATTTTTCAGTATACAGTAAATAAAATTAGCTAAAAGCCACCCCATAAGACTGCCAAAACCAACCAGCATATTCCACCCACCAAATCCCTAAAGAACAGTTCAGATAATTTATCCTCGGTTAAACGTAACGGTTAAATCCATGACTTGATAATAAAAGATCAGGCCAACAGTACGAAATCTTGAACTAAGTGTCAGTTGGTACATAAAGAAAAAAAATATGGTGTAAACAGAATGAACGTCTAAAAGGCAAAAATGAGATCGTTGTTGTTGACTGGAATTGGATACATATGACCAATATTTGTCGGTGGATTAAACAGCTTTAATCTAATTTTTTGTTTCTTTCTAATGGTCACAGAATACCATGACTAAATGTGATTACAGATGTGAATACACTTTCACTGTAAAAACCAATCGAACTGTGTAGCTAAAAGTAATGTACCACTGCTTTGAACAGCTATAAAAGGCGATTACAAACACAGAGAAGCTTCAGTGATCGAAACCTTGTTCATTAATTCATAAGCAGGCCATACAATTAACACCGAAATAGCCCTTTGGAATTTACCTCAAAAGCCTCATTAGAACTTTCTTAAGTTCTCTTCATCTCTTGTAGTGAAGGACTTTATCACTCTTTAATTTTGATCAATAAGTTTTATGCTTATTTTAATCGTACATGACAATAAATGGTTTACGTTACCCAATAATCACGGTACTGAACATTGGCGTATAAAATACATGCTTTTTGGTCATATCGTTTTGTTTCAGTGATTTTCATCAAGACTTGATAATTTGACTTCGCTTCTTAAAATATAAAATGAAGTTATATAGGTCTGATATATCGTGTTTCTTAAAACAAACATCTATTCCTACCTCATGATTGAGTCTCCAGATACCAATATATTGCCTCAACTCAAAAGAACACCTATAGTTAGCATTATGTTGTGACCAGTAGGAAATGCTGAAATGTTTGTCAATGTTGTGAAGCACCCGAGTAACGACCAAACTTTGAAAAGCCAAAATCTTATTACAAACAGATATACGGCGCTTATTTTATTTATTTGAAAACGTTTTGATTTATTTGTCAAAAAGCAACGGATTCAAACACTTTGAAAAGTAATGTATTATTTTAAATACGTACCATATGACTGTTGTCGTGGAAATAAGTTTCTATTTTCAATAACGTTGTATAGCGTAAAAATACATTCGTTGGAGTCTTTTCCATGACAAGAGATCTAACTGAGCTAATTTTCTACCTGCATATCACTTGAATTAGTAAATTTTGAGTATATTTTGTGTCCATCAAGTGAATAATATATTTTCTTAGTTACTGAGTACAGTTGTTTCAAATCAGTCAATTTTTCTAATATTTAAAGTCATCGCTTTACCAAACAGTCTTTCAAGAGTTTACATATGATCTGAATGTGCAAAGTAGACGTCATTCTGAAGGTAAATATTTTTTAGAGGTTTAGAATTTGGAAATGCAATGGAAAAGTGTTAGGATGAATGTGACAAGTATAAAAAAGAATGTGATGGTGTGTCACTTTGAGGTGAGGAAACTGTAAGACTGCAAATTACCCTTATGTCTAGCGTTCAAATTAGAGGAGAGTATTTAGGGAACCTAGGTATGGTAAGTGGTCGACTGAGGAGACTAAAACAACCCAGTCGGTATGTCATTCTTAAAATATCACAAGAGCATAAGAAACAACATTGTACCCTATTGTTCTTTCTTTGGTTGGTAATACTGACTACGGCTGATACCTTTGGCACAAACGCAAAATCGGGCTGGTCACTTATTTTGAGTTGTGTAGTATTATCACGTCTAGTTTTGATAATTTCATCCAATCTCTTACGCGCTTGGGCTAAAATTGTTAAAAAGTTTGTAGGGTCAGTGAAATACTACTTATCCTTAGCCAAATCATCCGGTAGATAGTGAGCTGAATACGGGAAAGTTTACCGATCTTCTCCTAGGTGAGAGAAAACCAACATGCAATAGTCAATTGCTTACCAAGTACTGGCTATGATGAGGTGGATGCACTCTGTCTCTTCTACCTACTCTGATTGAAACATAACTGTAATAATATCACATCCGTTCCATATGGTTAATAAAGTAGCTAAAGTACCTGAATACGGTGAAAGAGTAATGCACGTTGGGTTTCAACTGTGAAGTGCGACTTAAATTTAAAAGTTGTAACGGCATTGGTTCCTGACCACACGATCTTTGATGCAGAAAGTATAATTGCTGAGAAGATCTACATTCAACATGTCATACGAGGATAAAGTCAACAATGGTGTACATGGCAACAGTTAATGGAAATGATATGGTTCGGTCATCCAGATGCGGTCAAATAACTCCTCTCTTTTTGTATCGAATATATTACCTTCTTCCCTGCTCAAATTCGCCCCTCAGATGTGGTAGACATCATTTTGCTAAGTATCATGATAGGATGAGTCAGTGTAAACAACTACATGACTCTCACTTAAGATCTTATGAATTACGTGGTCTCACCATGACATATCTACAATTTTAGGATTAGGTCTACCATTATAATTGTAATAATACCCAAGTTGACGACAATTCTACAAGGTCGCAACATTCCCGTCCGAACAAAGCGGGATCCAAGTCATCAATACGGATCGCTCGCTCTCGTAGTTTAAAAGCTAAAAAGACGTTTCAGTGAGGTTATTTCACCACCACTATTAGGTTTTCTCTGGACATTGTAATTACTTCGTGAGAGCTCCAGTACTTTCGGAGGGATTATACGTAAAAAATTGTGACTAGGATGGGTTCATGAGTAGTTTTTACAAACTGTAACGAAACGCTGTGTGGCAAACATGCCGAACCGTCTATAGACCGAGTGGTTGATACCACACTTCGTGATGACTGTCTCTATGTTCAACCCCGTAATATCGATCTCGACCACCTATCTGAGGATCTATCTGGTAAACAGTAAAATTATCGAAGTCAAAGTAATTTTGGACAGAACCAGCTGACTCGATCAGCTTTTGAATTGCTAATTGTTATAACTGCCACCAACCATGTTATTGAAACCTTCTGTGATGATATTCTATACGGTGAATCCGACCCGAATTGAAGGAGCCAGAAAAACAGATGGATAAGAAGGGAATATGTAAATATCCGCTCACTTAATTCTGAATCTGAGGCAAGAAATATTTATGTTACTCACATTAGTTGTGTCAGTTATCTTGTCACCAGGTCTTAGCCGTAATTGAAGCAATCAGAGTCTGTCAAAATACTTGAAGACCACAAGTTTACCTAACTTAACGAACGCTAACGTCTCCGAGTACCGAACTACAAATGTGTACAAGTGTAGGCCTTTTCTCAAGTAGCCCAGTCAGTATGCAATAATTATCACAACAACGAAAGTTTACCCTTCTTAACTTACTCTCTTAGTATCAAAGCTGTTTGGTCACTCTGGACCTCCTTCATTTATCTTCATTTCCAATCCACTAACGATCACAAACTGAACCCTTAATCCTCATGAATTATAATGAACATTTAGTAGCATTGGACCCAAACCACATGACCTTTCAAGCCAAGCATATAATTACCGAAAAAAGTTATGTTAAACAATTGACACGAAGAGAAAGCTAACAATAGAGAATGCGGGAATACTCAATTCAATTCAATCAGGTGGCATGGACCAGGATTACGGTCGTGGTCATTCTGTATAACTTTTCTCTACTCAGACTAAATGTATTATTTTATCTCATAGATTAGGCAGTCACATCACGACATATCTACAATATTAAAATTGGGTCTATTATTATAATAGTAATAATAACGAAGTAGACCATAACTCTACAAATTCATTTATTCCTCCTTGTTGCTTTGTTAACTTCTGGGGATGAACAGTCTACTGGTTCTAGGATGGTCGATGAAAATTTTGAACGCTGTCACAAACTCATTTGATTAAACTTATGATATCGTGAAACATATAAAATCAGGATCAAAACTTTCGATGGAAACGCAGCATGAAAATTAGATTATTAGATCTGTTTACATCATCGCTCATAAAAACATGAAGTATTAAATCTAAAAAATTCCTTAAATAGTTTCTGGGAGTAGCTTGCTCAGACTTTGCTCCCGTATGGTCTGTTTTGCATTGATATGTGAATCCGGAACTGAAACCGTAAATTCTCATGCCATAGTGCTGCCTATAATTTGTTTCTTCTAAGAGTGCTTTTTCTTTTTCCTTGTGGCAATACCTATATCAGTATGTTTGTTATCCACTTCTCTACTGGGGTACACATCGATGGTCACATTCAAATCCAGAGCTGGGCTCATAATAACTCTCTCTATTTCCTCGAACACTGAATTCCGCTCATCTACTGCTGCCTGTTTACCTGAGAGAAATTTTCTAGCTATGTTCAGCAGCTCAATCGCCTCAAGAACCAGCAGAGACATTGTAGAAAGGCAGGCTTTCCACAGTAAACGCGATAATGGCTTACAGTACCCTTTAAATGCAGCCGGTGTGAGTCCGGTGCACACATTGTGACACCACTTCTTACAGTTGTCACATTGCATTCCATCATCGACCCGGAAATAAAATGCACGTCTTCAACAGCAATGTTTTGCTTGCACCGTAAAATTGTTTTGTGATCTCACAAAAAGAACAACAGCGAAAACTGATCTCTAGAATAAATGTCTTTTGATGTTTGACAGGTGATAGGTACTGAACACAAATAACAGGTTTGTATATTACTATACTTAGCAACAATAAGAAAATCCAACTTCAGCAAATGCAGAAGGACCTTAAAATCTTTGGATACAAACAATACCAAAAAATATACTCAACGTGGAAAAAAACCAGTTCCCTTTATTGTATCTATACTCAAAAGTACGAATGATATACTTCTTCAGAAAAAATGATACTCTTGGAGGTTACTTTAACTGGAATGAATTCCATTAAAACACAAACAGTAGTCTTGATGCCTAATTAAACAATCAATACTATAAAATATAATCAGAGGTAAAATACCACTGTCCTTTTTAAATAGCGCGCAGTAATGAAAATCATGAGTCCATTTTAAACCACTTACACATAAATTTCATCAGTATCCGTGAATTCCTATTGCCACTAAATGTAAAGCTGATTTGGCAAAGTTTCTCCTATTTCACTTACGACTTATTGAACACTTAACTTTCGATCACGAAAAGGGATTGTGTGCTACAACATGTGGATCTGAGGTTCTGTAACCAAAATCGGCTCTTGAATCATCTCTTATCAAATTTAACTGTCAAACATGATGGACGATGAAATGAGCGAATATCTTAACAAAGTAATTATCAACTTCTTCCATCCGGTTATATTGCTTTTTCATGTTGATATATATGACCAAACTTTTGGCGACTCAAAAACTATCACAAGTTATTTAGAAAATGCTTACACAGTGTAGACCGCATATTCACTGAGTACTTAACTACTTATTATATTAAAGTCTTCCCCATCCTCGTTACTTTTGGAATGATGTGTCACTGTGTGCAATATACTTATATGTAAAAGAAAGTGATATAATACAGTTTTCAAGGTTTTCTAGGAACCTAATTATTCAACCTGAGGCTTACTGTTTTTTGTCGGAGCGAACTAATCAAAAAGGTCATGTCTAGATCTGCCTTTTGAATCACACTTCGTGGTTCGTGTTCACCTTTTGCATACGCCTCTTTTACCATTCAGTCTTAACACTTGTTGACGGCGTTTGCCAAATACATCGATTCACTTCAAAACTCTGTAGCATGTGTTACGAAGTGACTCGATCGGCTTGTCATAGAAGTGGCTGAATAAAAACATCGGTAGAATTAATTGAGATATATGATAATTCATATAACCGCAATGGAGCAGAAGAACAGAACAGGTTATATGGTAGGGTATGTCTATTTATATATTTTATAGTACGTTGCTTTGGGAACTTGATCGGAGATGATACCACATCATTTGTGGATTGTAAACCATAATCACATTTTCTGAGCTATATGACTGATAATCCCCTTGTGAGTCAAGATACTCATACTATATATAGCATTTATACGAAGTAAATTATGTTGTAGCAGATTTTCAGCTTCGAATAATCTCATTTAACCTCACTAATCACTGCTGAACATCTTACTGTAGGAATTTATTTTGCTATATAACTGTTACAGTTAAGCTAATTTGCCATTCACTCCTAATATATTCAACATTTAGTTAGATAAAAGTTTAACCAGTATACGAAGTCATAGGATGTTGGTTTTGATTGCCTGAAAAACATTATATCTCGGTCTACGTTCACCAGGTGTATTTGGCAATTCCAGTTGACGGTGGAGCGGTCTATTACCTCAATCACTTGACTTACAATCATTAGGTCTCAGGTTAAGGTCAGGTTTTATGTACACCATCTCAAGCAACTGATACATGTAGTATGGCTCAAAGTTGGGGACATAGACCTTGACTTGATAAATGGGCAATATTTAATTTTAATGAATTGTGGTTCAAGATTAATTACGTGTTTGATAAGGTTTTAATTCTGTACACATTTTCAACGTTATGTCGCTGCGTTGTTATTATGTCTACTTAAAAGCTGACGCCATTATCTTAGTATTCTTTATCAACGTTATTTTTTCCATGCAACTCGAAAGACCATTTCTTTTGCCAGATTGTACGTTATTATCGATGTAACCGGTTTTTCATATTTCTTTTATTACTATTTCATAGTTTATTTATTTTGATAAGTCAGTCACAATGCAATACGACTATACTTGCCCCACTATCCTCGTTTGTTTGTAGATGCAAATCAAAGAAACATCTGAATTGTATGTTCGGTGCAGTACAGTATGCTTTGATCGATGCGTTAGCAATTTTACTTCACGTAAATTGAATGATAAGGAGGTATGGTTTTATTTCATATCGAGGGTAATTCTCCCTTTTTCTTTTTATCTCCTAGACCGAATGCGTCGATAAATGTACAGAGAAATTCGCCAAAATGAATCAGCGTTTAACACTTAGACTATTTGAGTTGAATCGTGAAGAATTAGTTAAACAGTGAAATAAAACCACACATTCGCCTCAGTAGCTGTACATAAATCTGTTGACCCGGTTGCTCTTTTCAGAGTTTTATCGTGTTAAATAAAACTTCTAGTATCGTCTCAGACTTTTTTCAAATACTTGTACAAGTTTAATAATCGTCCTCACAACCTATGTGATATAGTCGCTAGAAATATACCTCTTGAGCTTCCGGTTGTTTGTGTTTTATTGGCTTTATAGCTTATGTATTGTTTAATTATTGGGTTTCTTACCACTAAAGTCCTCTAGGTTAAATTCTCTAGTGTCATTAGGTTGCTGTGATTTTAAAACCAGAAACTAGTGTAATTGACATAAACGATGTATCGAGGATTCAAAAAGCAATTACACCGTTTCAAATCTTTACAAACTATGACACAATGTTTCGGTTAACAAAGTCTCATGTCGAATAAAACCGCGAGGCGTCTGATTTTTCATGAGATAGTACAATGCACAAGAATAAAATTTACGTCACCTAAATGTGACTTTTGGTGTCAGTACATGAATATAACTAACTTCACACCTACATATATTAGGACGGTATTGCTTTGTAAATCTGCTACAATAGACTTGCTGGGTTGTCTTACATATCACGATCAATAACCTCAAAATCAGTCAATCATAATCTTACTCAAATACCCTTCGCTCTAAGTCATCACATCACATCAGTACACCGAATGAGTTGAAATATTAGTAGTATCAATGATAGTAAGAAATATCAAACGTAGAAAATATGGTTCATGAAGAAGGAATAAATTCAGATAGCAAAAAGCATGGAATAATATTAAAACTCATGATCTAGAGGAAAACAAAGGATGAATGCCTCAATGAGGCTAATTCTTAGGCATATCACCCAATCTCTCCATCTGGGGTTAAAACACTCGAATTCTAACCAGTAAGCTGTAACCCTATTCTTCCTCATTCTTACAAGCTTCTGTGTGCTAAGACTGTAGATTAGAACTGAATACATTAATATTCACTTGGTAATTGAATTGTCTTGCGTACAAATTATACCTCAACTACTGACTAAAATCTTTTGATCATACTGTGTGCACTATGTCAGTGATTATAATGTTTACTGGATAGTATTAGTTGAAGTATTTAGCTTCAGAGTTCAGTGAAATAAAGCTGTACACCCATCTCGCCAATAATCGAAGAACAGTACAAAGTTTAAATCCTAGGTCAAACATGCGTTCATGTAAATAGTATTATCGTCCAATACGTTGTGAGTCTACTGTATTCTTTATTCCTCTGGTAATTATAAAACAGTAAACTCAAATTTAGTATATGTAGTGACAGTATTTCCTTCATTATACACCATACTTTTTATCACATTAAATACTTTTGAGGACAAAATATACAATATTACAACAACCTACAGGCCTATACCCATTCCAGTTGGGAATTTCTGAACTAACATATATAATGATGTTTCTCAACAGTGGTAGTCTGTCATTCATCTTAATTCGCAAATTCTTCAAGCTAACCTGACTTCAGTGGCGAATTTGTCATTGCATTGCATACTAAAAGCACAAACACCAATCTAATCCTCTCTTATTCCTCCTAAGGACAAACATAGTCATATTCATCCTAGAACCTGGCACATATACTCACTGGTCTAATTTATCACACCTTATAAGCTTAGTGAGATGTAACTACTAATATTAATTCCGGAGTAGTAGAATTAAGGGATAAACATGGAGGAGAGTATTCTGACCGCCTCCATGATGATGTTTGCGTTTGAATTTTACAATAATTAGGTTCATGATAGATTCTAAGCATTTTACGAGAGCGCATGAGTACATTATTCATTTATTATATTTAATCACTTGGAAGATGATCGACGTGGAAATATAAATGAGGTGTCAAACTCACTATCTACAATATCCTTAGCTAGTTATCATATCCAATCATTTTGTTGATTTAAATAAACTCCTATGAGATACATGAGCATGATCACCATCGTATCTTTGATTATTTATTTTATTTATTTAGACACAGAAATATTGATACAAGGAAGCACCAGATACATATGCGTCACACAAATCTCATTCAATTCGTGTGAGGGCTGTGATACTGCTCAGATGCCCAAACTGAAGCAGGTGATTTTCTTAGGGGGCCACAACCCGAGCCTCTGACGTGAAGATCTGATCCACAAGGCAGTGGAGCATTATAAGGAGATACAGTCACATGGTAGCCCGTGACCAACGACTGATCCATACGCCATTTGTCCCCTCAGGATACTGGAGTTCATGTGTACCATTGGTTTGGAATCAGGGTTTTCCAATTTCCCTAGGTGGACCGTTAGTGTCCACTAACCCGGTTAAAGCGCCGGATATTCACTTTTCGTCCTCTCAATTTGGTAGACAACACCCCCACCGCGAAAAGGCAGTGAGTAGGACTTCCCTGACAGAGGCTATATACGCGTGGCCATGTGAAAGCATTTTGATTATACACAAACTGTAAACATTATAAACCTACACACGTTTACAGACACAAACTATAAACGAGAAGCTGTTTATTCCAAAACTATTAATATGTTTATAAGTTTTAATAAGTCATATTTCTATGTATAAACCTCTAAAATTGTCATCAACTATTATGCATGTACTATTTTATTAAACGTCAGTGTATTGTCATTAAAAAGTACATTTTAACATATATTCATATTTCCGATCTATTTAATGTACCATATAAAAAGCTGAACATATTACAATGACGACAATTTTGGCAGATTAATACACCTGAAAAAAGATTATATAATTATCAAAATACAAGACATTATCATCATATTGTTCAATAAAACTAATTGTCATCAATCATAAGTGTTATTTAATAATAATAATGCCTTGGTACGGCCGAGAGTGTGGAGAGTTCGCTCCCCCTCTCGAAATGCTCTCACATGGCCACGCGTATATAGCCTCTAGCAGGGAAGTCCTACTCACTGCCTTCTCACAGTGGATTACTGTTGTTTACGAAATCGAGAGGATGAAAAGCGAATGTCTGGCGCTTTAACCGGATTGGTGGATGTGTAGTGTCCATCTAGGGGAGTTGGAAAACCCTGATTCCAAACCAATCGTGCACATGGGTTCCAGTATCCTAAGGGAACAAATGGCGTATGGATCAGTCGTTGGTCACGGGCTACCATGTGACTGCATCTCCTCACGATGCTCCATTGCCTTGTGTATCAGATCTTTCGGTCAAAGGCTCCGGGTGTGGGCCCCTAAGAAAATCACCTGCTTCAGTTTGGGCACCCGGGCAGTATCACAGCCCTCACACAAATCAAATGTTGTTTCTAGTTTTCTTCCATCTATAAGTGAAATCTTTTTATGATTAGTTAGGTTTTTTGATATCCTACTACTGTTTTTCTATCTGTCGTTTAATCAGACAGATGCCGTACACTTTCTTCGAAATGCTTCCTGTTTGTAGATATATACTTGCTCTATCACCGTCACCAGTGTTTGATGCATTCCCAGAGGTCCTCAGAGGCCAGGCTCTCCAGATCACTGTTCATCGTTTCATGTTCAATCGTCTTCATATAATCATCGTGTTCGACACTTGAAACATAAGAAATCTCAGGGTATATGATCCAGTGATTTATTACAAACGTTCTGTTCACTAATTTCCTGTCCCAAATTTTTATCTCATTCATGTCTACGGATAATCTCAAATTCAGTTCCTTAAAAATTGTCTGGATAGTAAATTGATAGTCAAATAGCACGACTAATTATACACTTTCAATTCTTCATCATCACAAAATGTCGACCGTCGTTCGTAACTAATGGCTTTCATTAGTTACTTCACATATTGTCCGCATAATATATTAAAAATAACTCACTTGGTATTGTAGATAACGCGATAGCGTTTGCAGCGAACGGCACTGAGTTCGAGTTCCAGAGTGGACATTAACCCAGAGGCAGGTACATCCAGCAGACAAGTCCCAAATAGGATGAAACGCGCATCCTGGATTGTACTGCTAGTCACTATCTATCTTTGCTTATATTTGATGGGTTATCGATATATCGTTGATTGACTGATCTAATCTGGCTAGCAATTGCAGGGGATGTTGAGCACGGCGTTTCCACTCGTGATCTGGTACCGATGCATAACCGAGCGCCTTCAGCTAGGTGAGTTCATTAAGACTAATGTGGTCAGCATACAATGTCAAAACATACAGAGCTATTGATTTAGAAGATTTATTTACCGTTACATTCCTATGAGTGTTACTTTTGTTTCATTCCTAATATGATTGATTATAAACTAATAATTACAATTTCTCATTAAAACCTCCAAGAATTCTTTACAATTAATCACTTAAGGTTAAGCATTCATGTGCGAGACCGATAGTTCCTGAATTCGAATCTCACGAAGCGGGATCATGAATATGCACTACTGAGGAGTCCAACAATAGGACGAAACGGCTTTCGAGTGCTTCCAGGTTTTCCACGATGATCTAGCTTCCATTACTATAATATCCACATAAACGCCTTCTAATATTCATTATAGAATGTAGGATTATTCTGTTTATATGATTCATTATTATACATTTGTTTATAATGAGTAATATTTGGATAAATATAAACATATAATTAAGAAAATAATAACTATGATGTAATTTATATCGCCTACATTGAACTTCAATATGAAATATAACATTCCATATATGAACATACAATTTAATCTTATCCTTAATATGTGATTAGAATGAAATGAAATGAGATCATGAATCATTTGGAGCTAGACCACCATGAAAAACCTGGAAGCACTGGACGGCTGTTTCGTCCTATCATAGGACTCCTCAGAAGTGCACGTCCACGATCCCGCACTCGCGAGATTCGAACCCAGGACCTATGGCTAGAATACTAACCTGGCGCCCAAACCGAAGCACGTGGTTTTCTTAGGGGGCCACATCATGAACCAAAGACATAGAGATCTAATCCAAGAAGCAATGGAACAACGTTAGGAGATGCAGTCCCATGATAGCCGGTAACCAACAATAGAATCATACTCCATTTGTTCTTTCAAGATCCCGAAGCTCATATGTAACATTGATTTGGAATCAGGGTTTTCAAACTCCTCTAGGTGGATCCACCGTACCCACCAACCCAGTTAAATCGCCGGATATTTGCTTTTCGTCTTTTTAATTTCTTAGACAACACCTCAGTGAGTAGGACTTCTTTGGCAGTGGCTATGTACGGGTGGCCATGTGAGAGCATTTAGATAGAAAGAGCAGATTTTCCCCACTCTCGACCGTACTAGGGTATTTGTGTGCTGATAACGGACAGACAAATATTCAGCTTACTAACTTTGATATTTGATTTTTGTTTTCTTATTATTTATTTCTACTCTGGACTGAGTATAGACTGCTTGTAATACTGCTGGGTAGAATATTGTTTATTCTATACTCTCCCTATTTTTGGTAATGAATGGTGTATCTGGTGTACCGCATTTCCAGTCTTTGTACAGGATATCAATCGAGTATCCAGTCTAACAGTAGTGTGATCTCGGTTACCGGTCGTATCATTGTAATATAGTAGTATATCTTGGCGATAAGAGAACATTTCGATCCCTCCATTATATCGAAGATAATCTGTATTATGTACAGATTTAAAATCTAAGGAATAATGTATTGTAATTAGATAACTTAGCAACTGTCATACAGTGTTGAATGAGTCTACTGCAGTCTGTCGAAACAAGTTTCGCTATAGAAATTACTCTCAAACTTTTAAGTAGTATCTTGCTATATGTATTTAATTTTTAAAGATGATTGAATAAGTCTTGTCTCTATCACAAGGAATAACTATTTCCAAACTAGTATAAAAGTCTATTCCATAAGGAACTTTTCGTAGAGTGATTGGGAATAAAATTATCCTTCTTCAATATTACTGAAAGAGTAATTGGTCAATTACCTCACTTTAGATTTCCCAACAAACTAGATTCAAATCAATCACTTGATATTTTAAATACACTAGTCATTAGTCTATTGAATTACTGACAAACTGTCTTCGATGAAAAGTATGAGTTAATGATAGTGTAGAGATCAAGAACACAAGTGAGGACAATAGAATGTATTTCAATACAAAATTACAGAACATCGTAGTGAAATCTGAGAACCATATGGTAAATAAATTCACTTGGTATGGTTTGTTTAAATCTTCCCATTGGTGTTTAGGACTCAGTAGCTGAGTGGATAACGCGATGACGTTTGAAGCGAAAGGTACTGTGTTCGAATCCCAGAGTGAACTTCAACTCTGAGATGCACGTACATCCAGCTGACGAGTCTCAAATAGGACGAAACACATGTCCTGGATTCCACTGCTAGTCACTATCCATCTTTACATATGGTAAATACTTCATTTGCAAAATATTCATCAACTGTCTAAGACTTTGTTATTCCATCATTTCCATATCACTCTCTGTTCTCGTTCACTTCTATTCAATCATCTCAACCTTCTGATACTAGACATTTCACTTTTGGTTGATCATACATACTACTTATATCTGTCGACATAAGTAACACACACACTGCAATAGATTTTCAATAGTTGAAAGCAATCTGGTAGGAATGTATATTTACAATCTCATTATTACTCCATGTAAGAAATGGTTTATCACTTTCTCTCATCGAATTATTGAATCACTTTGATGAATGATACTTTATTAAAATAAGTTGATGATCCACTTTTCAAATGAATCTGAAATTCGATTGGGTAAAACATTAAGAATAATGTGAGGGATTTCGACCAAACAATGGCTGTTTCGTCCTGGTGTGGGACTCCTCAACAGTGTGCACCCACGATCTCATCACGAGGAATAAAACCCAGGACTTTCGGCCTCGCGCGCGGATACTTAAGCTCTATACCAGTGAATAGACATCCAACGGTGTTTTTATCTGCATGATTTCACACAACCCTTCAAACATTGTCTGAGGTGGATAACTGTCTCACACTTGACACCGATTGCACTTCACTGATCACGGCTTCTCACAGGAACCCTAGGAAATTCATCTTGAAGCTAATGACTAATGAGCTCATGATTATTATCAGTATGGGGATCGACGAGTGAATTCAACTGTGAAAATACTACAATCTCCACAAACCCCTATACTGATAATGATAAATCTTCTGAAGATAAGCGCTAATAAGGTGATATTCTATTTATTTTGCGAAGTGACTTTATTTTATTCATTGCAATCTTTCTAGTTGACCATTCTAAGAGATAAAATATTGTACTAAAGATCTGTCTGGTGAGCATGTTTTTTAGCAAGGTTGATTTCTACAGGATGGGTTTTCTGACCCCACTAACAACATTCCTCCTTTACCCAAGTTTAGGATCGACAGTAACCCTAGAAGAGCTACGGGTGGAGTACGATGGAGAATTCTGGTGAGCGGCCTATGCTCCTCCATGAGGGCTAATAGACATAAGTAAATAAGTAAACACTGTCTATCCTGTAAGATCACTTCATCAATGATTGGTTTTACTCTTTCTTCAAAGCGGAATTTCAGTTTGTGTTCAGTTTACTGAACTCAATTTTGATAAGAAATGGCTAACTACAAATCATCATTTTAGACTGTTAATCAAGTGACAGAAAAATTTACTATACTACTGATTATGGATCATATGACTATGTGGTCTAAAAATAAGTTCATTCAACTTATCAGTGAAATTTGATTCTTATTCTATTTGGTCATTATTAGATTTTCATAGTTGAAATCATGAGTTAATTGAAGCTAGACCACCATGGAAAACCTAGAAGCACTGGACGGCTGTTTCGTCCCATTATGGGACTCCTCAGCTGTGCGCATTTACGATCCCGCCTCACGAGATTCGAACCCAGGACCTACCAGTCTCGCGTGCGAGCACTTAACCGATAGACCACTGAGCCAACCGGCATCCAACGGTGTTGATGTCTAATTTCAACCAATCCACGATGGTCTAGCTTCAATTGACTCATGATTTCAACTATGAAAATAGTGAAATATCCACAAAACCCCTTCTGATCTATAATTAGATTTCACTTAAATTTTAATCATGTCTTGAAAACTGTTTGTTGATCAAAAGTACTTGATTAAGTCTATGTGCGAAATTTTAAAATTAACAATTACTTAATTACTAACGCCTGTTACGCCTCGTGGAGAAGCACAGGCCGATCACCAGAATTGTCCATCCAACTCTGTCATAGGCAATCCTTTCCAGTTGCTATTCTTCCTTTTCATATGTGCTTCCAATTACCGACGCAGTGTGTTCTTCGGCCTTCATCTTGTTTGTTTCCATTCAAGATTTTAAGTTAGGGCTTGCCTGATGATGCAGCTTGATGATTTCCGTAGTGTATGTCCTATCCTATTCCATCGCCTTTTCCTAATTTCTTCTTTAGCTGGAATTTGGTTTGTCCTCTCCCACAGTAGGTTGTTGCTGATGATGTTCAGCCAATGGACATTCAGTATGTTACATAGACGAAGGTTTGTAAATAATTGTACCTTTTTGACTATGGTTGTAGTAGTTCTTCATGTTTCAGCTTTGTACAGTAGAACTGCTTTGACGTTAAACTTAACGATAATTGGAAAATAATCCTTGAAACGTGTTGAACTTGACTGTGCTAATCCATGCAACCTAACACACTCTAATTCAAGTAGTAGTGTATTTAATCAACCAATAGTGAAAGATAAGTGTCGAGTTGGTTTACACAGTTATTTCATGTTATCTAGTTGCATGCAAACTTTCAAGAACCACTGTACTGTAGTTAGTTTCTGTCGTGAAATAATTGTAATCTATGTAGATTCTGTGTTGATTGGTTGAAAAGTGATCTCAACCGATTTACTAATTTTCTTGTGACGAACCGAGATTTCCCAATTTATTATTCTATAATGGTTGGATTCATGAGTCAATTTAAACTAGACCACAATGGGAAACCTAGAACTACTGGATAGCCTGTTCATCCTAGTATAGGACTCCTCAGCAGTGTGCATCCAACATCCCGCACGTGGTATCCAAACCCAGGGCCTTCTGTATCGTGCGCGAACGCCAGTGTTAATGTCTAATTTCAACCAATCCACTATTGTTTCAGTCAGATACCATCTCACAACAGACACAGCTGAACTCCACTGGCCACGTCTACTGACTAGAATTCTGGTAAATACCTCTTGAATTCAGTCACTAGTGAGCACATGATAATTATAATTACCGGTTCAGTGGTCTAGAAATTAAGCATTCGCGTGCGAGACCGAAAGTAATGGGTTCAAGTCCCACTTGCAAGATCGTAGATGCACATTCGTGAGAAGTTCCGTACGAGGACAAAACAACTTTCTGTTGTTTCCAGGTTTCCCAGGGTGGTCTTACTTAAATCGACTCATGAATTCAACCATTTAATTACAAAACTATCTGAGATAATGAATACTATTTTTCATCGATTCTCAATGAAACTCTGTCGATTCACTATCAATGTGACTACTAATCGAATGAGCAGATACTAAGTGAACGACGTTTCTTTTTTACTAAGTAGTTGGAATAAGTTAGGAAGAAATCAAAGGTCTGGATTATGTACAAGTTGGTATTTATCAGCTAGTTTCGCCTGAAGTTCTTAACAGAACAAATCTTCCTTTATTGATATAATTTGATCATTACTATGAAGTAAACAGATATGATATTGGTAAGCAAAGATGGTTAGTGGCTAGCAGTGGAATACAGGACGCGCGTTTCGTCCTATTTGGGATTCGTCAGCTGGATGTACCTGCATCTCAGAGTTGATGTTCACTCTGGGAGGAACTCGAACTCAGTACCTTTCGCTTCAAACGCCATCGCGTTATCCAGTCGACCACAGAGTCCTGATAGCCGCTTCCTTGTGCAACGCGATGGCGTTTGAAGCGAAAGATACTGGGTTCGAGTCCCAGATTGAACATCAACTCTGAGATGCAGGTGCATCCAGCTGACGAGTCCCGAACAGGACGAAACGCGCGTCCTGGATTCCACTGCTAGCCACTATCCATATTTGCTTACCATGCTTCTGAATTTAGGCTATATCGAGGCAATACGCACAGTATGCACATATACCAATCAGACACTGACCAGTTGCAGTTCAAAAACATCAATGGGAAAATTCAAACAAACAATACTAAGATATGATATTGGTCATTACTCAATGATCAATCAATTTCAAGTATCTCAGTCTTACAAGAGATCGCTCTCGAATTGTGAAGTTGGTTGACATGAGATCGAATCCTATAGGAGGGATCATTTGCTCCAAAACCACAAATATTGTAGTGAACAGGAACACTGGTAGAGACGATCGAATGTATTTGACCACAAATTATCTCACTAAAATCTGACAAACATAAAGTTCCTTCGGCGAATATCAGTCCATCGTATCTGATTTCATTGTTCATGCATTTTCATACCAATTGCGTTTTGTTTCCGTTCTTTCGTTATCGATCTTCCATTGAAACACATTCAATGCCCGACCGTCGTTATATAATACGTGTGTGGATATAAGTTACCAACATCACAGTATGACTTTCTCTGAGATACCAATTAACAAAATGCCAAGATTTTCTGACGACTATCTCCATCTTCGCAGCTTCAATATAGAATATCTCATTCACTTATAGTTTCTCTGATTCACTAGAACCAATTAACGATTACCGATAAACTGACGTAACTAATCTAGTTCAATTGTAACTATCTATTAACGAGGAATTCGAAAAAAAAACAACCACATTCTGGAATATTCCAAATTCATTTAAATTATCAGTCAATCCTATAGTTTAATTAAAGTTTTGTTGAATGTTTCATTTCTCATCAGTCGTACCCTTCCCCCCCACCACCACCCCAACCGTCACCTCCATGTTCACTTTATAAATCCGTTCAAGGTTATTATTTTTATTACATTTATAAACATAATAGATGAATGAATATATACAAATATATAAACATAAATGTAAATGGCAGTCCAATTCTGTCATCACCATTATCATTATTATCACTAAGGTGACTTATTCTTATCATCACATTATTAGTTCATAAACTAATTCAATTGATTGGTTAGAATTATTTTTGTAAAATTTCAGGTCGCTGATATATATATAAGTAGATCATGGCATACAATTAGATTATAAATATTATCATTATCGTCATTAATAGTAGTATTCGTAGTAGTAATATGATCTTAATCAATACATACTTAATCTACTTTATATGTTTTATTTTATCATTCATTCCAAACAGTAATACATCTGAATATGATTATAATAAAGAGTATATTGATGAAGAATCATTGAATCAATTCATAAACAACAGTAATGATGGTGATGATGATTATGATCATGATCATCATTATCGTCATCATGATCATCATCATCGTCATCATGATCATCATCATCGTCACCATCCACAACACATTCATAAAGTAAGTGAGTTAGTTATTATGTTTTAAATTACAAGTTGTAATCAAAAGAAGTCTAATCATGTTAGATATGAGACAGTTATTCATAGTAGACAATTGTAGTTAGTTGTTCAAGATTGTGAATTGATTAAAATTAAACATTGACACGAGTAAGATTGACACTTTTAAGTTCGATTCCTTGAGTTGGAGTCATAGATACTAAGAGTTGAGGAGTTCAATGTTTTCAGGGTTTTCATAATGTCGATAAAATTCCTATTTTATATTGATTTGTGTATATACGATCCAATCATAGTTGAATGGAATCAATTGATAGATATGCTTTGTAGACAAATTCCATTTAACATAAAACTTGAGTAAATCAAGATTTTCTGAATATTTTGTCATTATAAGTCTCAAGAAATTATATAAATACCAATATTAGCTATATTCCAATTGATATTTTGAATCTGATACAGTTTAGAAGCGTCTAATTAACTAGCAAGTTGTTATATGGTTCAAATCATGGGTCAATTGAAGTTAGACCATCATGGAAAACCTGGAAGCACTGTACGGCCGTTTCATCCTATTATGGGACTCCTCAGCAGTGCGCATCCACAATCCCGCCTCACGAGATTCGAACCAAGGATCTTCGGTCTAGCCTGCGAACGCTTAACCTCTAGGACCACTGAGCTGGCATCCAACGGTGTTAATGTCTAACTTCAACAAGAAATACCTCATGGAGCCAGTCACTAGTGAGAAAGTTGTTAGTTAATAAACTAGGAAATTTATAACATATAGCTTAGGTAAAAGTATAGTATAGAGACCAGCTCAAAATAACTATAACAAATTTCCACCTAGTTACTAGCCAACTTGAAAAACATTTTCCGAAAAGATGGTCTATAAAAAAGAAAACAATACTATTCTAAGGTGTAAACTTATTTATTTAAACACCTAAATATTGATACAAGAGGGCACCAGATATATATGAGCCAGGAAAATCTCATTTGATTTGTGTGAGGGCTGTGATACTGCCCAGGTGCCCAGACTGAAGCAGGTGGTTTTATTAGGGAGATCTGATCCACAAGGCAGTGTAGCATCGTAAGGAAAAGCAGTACCATGGTAGCCGGTGACCAACGATTGATTCATACGCCATTTGTTCCCTCAGGATACTGGAACCCATGTGCACCATTGGTTTGTAATCAAGGTTTTCAAACTCCCTTAGGTGGACTATCCGTGTCCACCAACCCAGTTAAAGCGACGGACATTAGCTTTACTTCCTCTCAATTTCGTAAGCAACGGTAACACTAAAGAATAGCTACAAATCAGCCAGAATCGAGAATGTGACTTTTAGATTTTACTTGAAATTCAAATGTTTGCAATTATTAAGTAAAAATCATGATGTTAAATTCATCAAACACAATTCTCTGTTCAGATTTTATATAACAGGCGAATTGACACTATCTCTATATCCTAATCCTAAACTCTCAATTCTGAAAAAAACCCCTAACTTGGTGACGTTATATTCTATGGACAAACTAAGCAGATGAGAGTTCTTGGGTTTTTGTTGGAAATTCATTCATCCAAATAGCTATTGAACAGTTTTCATCTATCGTAATTTGTAATAAGAATCTTAACCCTTAACTCTTAACTCTAATCTTAAATATCTAAATCCAAGTATAAACTCTTAAAAACCTGTCTGTATCCTTTCAAGTGTTTGAAAACGTGAACAACATATGCTCATTAGAAAGAGTTTGTGTCATTGTCTATTTCTTATTTTTTTTGGTATGCAAGTAGAAAACATTAATAGAATTGTTAATTGTGTAAAGACTGTTTACACATTTTTAGCCCCCCAAATGCTCTGGTACAGCCGAGAGTGAAGAGAGTCAGCTCTCCTTCTCGAAATTCTCTCATGTAGCCACGCGTATACAGCCACTGCCAGGGAAGTCTTACTCATTACCATCTGGTGGTGGGGGTGTTGTTTACGAAATTGAGAGGATAAAAAGCGAATATCCGGCGATTTAACCGGGTTGTTGGACACTCTTCGTGTTCACTTAGGGGAGTTTGAAAACTCTGATTTCAAATCAGTAGTGCATGTGGGCTCTAAGATGCTGAAAGAACAAATGGTGTGTGAACCAACTGTTGGTCACTGTCTATAATGTAACAACATCCCTTAATGTTGCTCCACTGCCTTGTGGATCGGAACTTCAGGTCAAAGGCTCCGATTGTGGCCGCCTAAGAAAACCACGTGCTTCGATCTGGGCACTCGGTCAGTATTCTAGCCTACACAAAAGTCCAGTGACTTGTGTCACGCATATATATTTAGTTGCTTCTTGTACCAGTATTTATGCATTGAAATAAATAAATAATACCGTAGCTTGGTTGTTCAAAAATTAGAATGTTAAATTGTCTGCTTATAATTATTTGATTTGATATAATTTATTCAATCAAGTACAGATGTTTATGTGATCAGTTTATAGCGAAATTATTTATGTGAAAAGCAATAGGACTATCACCTGACTATTCAAACAAAAGTAGATGGGAAAGTGTTTCAGTGTGAGGCACACTGACTGGAAATAGAGTGATTTAATTTCAAAGTTGAATTCACGAGTCAGTTTAAGCTAAACCACCATTGAAAATCTCGAAGCACTGGAAGGTTGTTTCGTCGTAGTATGGAACTCTTCAGCAATGTGCACCCAAGATCCCGCATGTGGGGTTCGGACCCATTACATTCGGTCTTGCGCGCGAACACTTAGCCTCTAGACCACTGAGCTCTCACTCAACGGTAGTCCAGCTTAGACTGACTCGTGAATTGAACCTTGAATATATTGAATTCCATGTTACAACCACTGATGTGTTAAAATACAGAGTGAAAAAATGGTAACTCTTGGGACATTTGTTAACGATTATTATACAGTTTATTATTATTAATTTATTGCCAATCAATTACTCATACCTTGCCTTATTTACGGTCACTTTTTAGTTGTTTGTGTATGACCGTGTTTTATAATGTGATGTGGTCCATTAATGTTTGTGTGTAATCTAACGTGTACTTGAATTATAATATTGTAAAAGTTACTTATTGACTTCTGTTCGAACTCGAGGTAGAGGATGAAAGAAAGTTCTTGGATAGTATACCGATGAGAGTGTAAACTCTATTGATTTGAGGCTAACTGTGAAGGTCAGAACGTATAATTGGTCGAGTTTAATGAGATAGGTTATAGACGGAATAGTAAACGCTGAAGTAAAGTGGGCTGGAATATATTCGGAATTCTGATTACTGAAATTAACACGTGAGACAGATTATCATATCAAGTCATAACAACGGATGTATATCATTTTTGAGCAAAGGTGGATAGTGACTAGCAGTGAAATACAGGATATGCGTTTTGTTCTATTTGAAACTCATTAGCTGGATGTACCTGTATCTCAGAGTTGATGTTCATTCTGAGACTCGAACCCAGTACTGTTCGCTTCAAACGTCCCAAATAGGATGAAAAGCGCATCCTGGATTCCATTGCTAGCCACGATCCATCTTTGCTTATAATAGTTGTCAATTAAGGCTATATCGAGGTAATACACACAGTATGCACATATGTCAATAAAAGACTGATCAATTTCAGCCCTAAACATCAATGGAAAGATTCAATTAAACACTACCAAGTGAATTTACATATCATTTTTGTTGACAGAAACTTTTAAGTGAAATTATAATTGATCAGACAACAAACCATTCTGTTTTGAGGTCTGGTTATAACACACAATCAAAGGGAAACGTTGAAAATTAAAAAAAATACTACAAAGTAGTTGTTTCTCTAAATCATGACAGTCACTCTGAACCATCTTAATGAGAATCCAAAGAATAACAATAACATGTCTCAAAGGAAAATCTTAAATCTTTTAAGTTTACCAAATATTTTACGATATTAACAAAAGATATGGATTAGAAGTATAGATAGTGTCCAGCAGTGGAATCCAGGACGCGCGTTTCGTCCTATTCGAGGCTCATCAGCTGGATGTACCTACATCTCAGACTTGTTGATGTTCACTCTGGGATTCGAACTCAGTACCTTTCGCTTTGAACGTCATCGCGTTATCCACTAAGCTACTGAGTCCTGATAACCACTTACTTATGCGATGGGGTGAATTTATATTCACTTGTTATTGTTTACTTATATTTTCTCCACTGTTATTTTGGACTGCGATTGATCAGTCTATTGTTAGCATATAAAGCTTGGCCTTCGGGCAGTTAGAAGCAGTCCGCAC
>NC_031500.1:3287453-3350762 GCF_000237925.1 Schistosoma mansoni
GTGAATTTAAACTTCACCCCATAGCAAAAGTAAGTGGCTATCATGACTCAATAGCTGAGTGGATAACACGATGGCGTTTGAGGCGAAAAGTACTGGGTTCGAGTCCCAGAGTGAACATCAACAAGTCTGAGACGTAGGTACATCCAGCTGACGAGCTCCAAATAAGACGAAACGCATATCCTGTATTCCACTCCCAATCACTATCCATCTTTGCTTATAAAAAGATTCATTATATTCCTTATTTTAATTTCTTTAATTATCCTAGAATGTAGGACGGAAAATTCAACAAAAATTCTTTCCATTAAGTTTTCATTTTAATCGACCAAAATCACAAGAAATTTATGTATTCAATATAGAACGTTATAGTAATTGGTCTGATTGGAAAGAATGTTTACCAATGGAATGTATTGAAATACGTTACCGGAAATGTTTAGATGATTCATGGAAAACAATATCACCAAATCTTATACATACAACTAGATGTATATCAAAATATTATGCAGAAAAACGTACATGTTTAAATAAAACACAATGCAATGAATATAGTAAGTGATATTATTACCATTATTATTATTACTTGTAGTAGTAGTAGTAGTAGTAATGGTGGTAGTAGTAGTAGTGGTAGTGGTAGTAGTAGTAGTGGTCAGTCAGTCAGTCACAACGTAGAACTTCGTACGTACGCACATCAGTTCGAGTTGTCATACCACATTAGCACAGAGATACAGTTGTCGATTCAAATCCCATAGTGGTAGAAGTAGTAAGAGTATAAGCGTTATGTGAAAGATTAGGGTTTGAAGATGTTATTGAAGGAGTATAATAGTAGTGGTAGTAGTAGTAGTAGTAGTGGTAATGGTAGTAGTAGTAGTTTAGTGTGGTCTCCTTATATCCATATAAGTAGTATATGGTGATGGTCAGACATTGAATGTATTTTGGCACAAGACCGATAAGGAAAGAAATGAAATGAAGCGCAATTGGTAGGAAATGCATGAACAGTGGAATTAGAGAAGACCGACTGATATTTGCAGAACGAACAGTTAGGATTGAGACAATTGGTTGTTATTTTGCAAATTAACTGTTTACTGTATGGTTATCAGAATTTAGTGAGATAGTCTGTAATTTGTGCTTAAATACATCCGATTGTTCCCACCCGTGTTTTGTTCATTACAGTATTAGTGGTAGTAGTGGTAGTAGTAGTAGTAGTAGTAGTAGTAATGGTAGTAATGGTAGTAGTGGGAGTAGTAGTAGTAGTAGTAGTAGTAGTAGTAATGGTAGTAGAAGTAGTAGTAGTAGTAGTATTACCATAAGATATTGAATCTTTCTTGGATTTCTATCATAAATATACAAATTAAATACATTCACGATGCCGCTTCGTGAGATTCGAGCCGAGAACGAAACAGCCGTCCAATGCTTTCAGATTTTCCATAGTGATCTAATTTATTGATTTATTTATTGTTTCAAAAAATATTGATCGTAATTCTAAATTTTTTTGTGATTTTTCCTCTTTTCTTTTCTTTTCTTTTTTTTTTTATAAAAAAATTTATCATATCCATGTTTAGTATCTAAGTTTGTATCTAATTTATCATATTACTGATAATATATACAATTTAAGTAATATAGGTTATTTGGTTTAATTTAATATACAATATATATATATCCATTAATTATTTATATTACATAACAGTGATCTTATCATTGAATCACATGTAAGATGATTATATAATTTAAACAAAGAAAGATATATGATATATGATATATATGAATTGAATAGAAAGTAAGATTAGTTAGATAATAATTGTAAGGTATATTTCATAATCAGAAGGGGTTTTGTGGAGATTTCAGTATTTTTCAAAGTTGAAATCATGAGTCAATTGAAGATAGACCACCATGAAAAACCACAGAGCACTGGACGACCATTACGTCCTATTATGGGACTCCTCAGCAGTGCGCATCCACGATCCCTCACTCGCAAGATTCGAACCCAGGACCTACCAGTCTCACGTCATAGCCCTTAACTGATAGACCACTGAGCCGGCCGGAATCCAACGGTGTTAATGTCTAAATTCAACCAATCCACGAAATTGAGCAACCTTCCATCACTTGTCTTCAGTAATCTACTGTCTCACAACAGACGTGGTTGAACTCCACTGGTCACTGCTTCCCACTAGAACTCTAGAACATGTATCTTGAAGTCAGTCACTAATGAGCATATGATTATAATCAGAAGGGGTTTGGCGGAGATTTCAGCATTTTTCAAAGTTAAAATCATGAGTATATTTCATAACTGATCTGAAATGGTACTACTGATGAATAATTGAATTGATCGTGGATCATGGATGCACACAGCTTAAGAGTTCCACAATAGAATGAAATGGTCGTCCAATGTTTCCAAGTTTTCAATAGTGGTCTAGTTTCAATTGATACGTGATTTCAACTATTGAAATTACTATAATATCCACAAAACCCCATCTGATAATAATCATATGTTCAATAGTGACTGGCTTCAAGAGATATTTCTTGGAGTTCTAGTGAGAAACCGTGACAAGTGAAGTTTAAACAGGTCTGTTGTGAGACAGTAGATTACTGAAGACAAGTGATAGAAGGTTGCTCAATTTCGTGGATTGGTTGAATTTAGACATTAACACCGTTGGATTCCGGCCGGCTCAGTGGTCCTAGAGCTTAAGCGTTCGCAGGCGAGACCGAAGGTCCTTGGTTCGAATCTGGCGGGGCGGGATCGTGGATGCGCACTACTGAGGAGTCCCGCAATAGGATGAAACGGTCGTCCAATGCTTTCAGGTTTTCAATAGTTGTCTAGCTTTAACTGATTCATGATCTCAACTCTTGAAATTACTATAATGTTCAAAAAACACCTTCTGATATAAATTGATGAATTGATTCAAGTTAAACCATAATGGAAAACCATGAAAATATTGAATAGATATTTCATCCTTGTTTGAAACTTCTCAGCAATATGGATCCATGATTCTACATCAAAAGGACTTGAATCTCGGGCTTCTACTTTCGTGAGAGAACTTCTAATCTCTAAACTATTGAACTGGTATGCAATGATGTTAATGTCGAACTTCAAATTAATTCACGAAAATGTGCCACTGTCCACCATTGTGATCAAAATTTAATCGACTCATGAATTCAACTATTAAATTACTACATTTTAAGAAACCCTTCATTCTGATAATAATCATCATATGCTCACTATTGAGTAGATTCAAGAGGTATTTACTGGAATTCTAGCGAGAAGCCGTGACCAGTGGAGTTCAACCGTGCCTGTTGTGAGGCAGTTATTGACTGAAGACAATGGTGGAAGGTGTTGCAATTTTGTCAATAGGTTGAAGTTAGACATTAACACTGGTGTTCGCGCATGAGACAGAAGGCCCTGCGTTCGGATCGTGGATGTACATCGCTGAGGAGTCCTATACTAGGATGAACTGGCCATCCAGTGGTTCTAGGTTTTCCATTGTGGTCTAGCTTTAATCGACTCATGTATCCAACTATTAAATTACCACAATCTCCCCAAAATCCTCTTTCTGAATAATAGTTATTCGAACACTGAATGCTTCTATCCGTTGAGAATACAAAAGATAAATGAGTAGTAAACAGTTTTTTGAACTGGATGCAGCCAGTTACATTATCGAACGCAGAATTGTTCGTTTGAAATATCTTCTAAATGATTAAAATATAACAATCATATCATGCAAATATGTCGTGAATATTCTATGTAGTTATGTTTCACAAATAGGAATGTTTACATATAGTGTATTTGAAGGCGGTTGACAGTTAACTGAGGACATTAGTTTCACACTAGTTGTCAATATTCTTCAAGGTATACCTATAATCTTGGGGAAGTCGATGCTCCTTGTTTGACTGTAACTTTTGTCACCCAGTTTTGTAGTTTGAAACATTAACGCTGAGTTATTCAGATAGTGACTACCTTTCTGACATTGGTTACTACTAGGTAACCAATCGAAGCAGAAACTTCCCTATGGTTACTAACTGACAAGTTCGAGTCACTGTAACCAAAGAAGAACTATTTTGGCTCAGATACATTTGAATGAAGAATTTATGAGAAGATCAACTGATACAACAAATCTTTATTATGGTGAAATTAATAGTTCCTATAGTTGTCTTGTCTTAAAAATATCAGACAACTAGTTATACTGACTAAACCAATAATACGCACATAGTGTTATCAGTCATTTTAGTTCCATAAGCAGAGCTAAATAAATGACCAATTGTACTGGAATCTGATATCTATCATCATGTATTAGTCTTTCATTCTTCTATTGATCGTAATCTACAGTAATTTTCTATCAGCAAAGATGGATTGTGGCTAGCAGTGGAATCCAGTTTAACGCGCGCCACTTCGTCCTATTTGGGACTCGTCAGCTGGATGTAGCTGCATCTCAGACTTGTTGATGTTCACTCTGGGACTACATATGCAGTTACAGTCTTAAACATCATTAATGGGAAGATTCAAATAAACAATACCAACGTGAATTTAATTTTCTATCAGTTTTTGGTTCTAACCTGATCACCATAATGAGTCAACCTGTATATTCACCAGAGTTGTTCTATATCCTCTTAACAGCGAAATGATTGTGTATGTGTGTGTGTATGACCTTATTTGCTAACTAGAGGCTGATGATTTCTCTGAGCTGGATGGTTTGGTCGTGGAGCTTTCATCGTCCTTCTGAACGACATCATCAGCACAAACTTCGGGTATAAGTTTCTTTTCTTTTTTTTATACATTTACTATTTGTTACCAAGACCATTTTACATTGATTCTTTCTATGTGTATGGTCATTCTTATTCATAGCTGGTGATCAAATTATAAAAAATCTAACTAATACATGTGGAATACGTAAATCAGACAATCAAATAATGGAAAAAATTCTTGGTGGTAAAGCAGTTGAACCACATTCATGGCCATGGGCTGTAAGTTATCTAGGTTTTACTGTTGATATGTTTCTACGTTCAGTTGAATGTTTCACTTACAAAGCTTTCAATTTCTTAGTTCAAATCATTGGAGCGTTTATATATTCAACTATAGTTTATAGTTGAAATCATGAGTCAATTGATCATCATGGAAGACCTGGAAGTACTGGATGACCATTTCGTCCTATTGTGGGACACTTCAGCAGTGAGCATCCACGATCCTACCTCACGAGATTAGAACCCAGGACCGATCAGTCTCGCGCGCATGAGCGCTTAACCTCTAAATCACTGGTGGTCTAGCTTCAACTGACTCATGATTTCAACTATAAAATTACTAAAATCTTCACAAAAAACCCCTTCTGATATTAGATTTGTCGGAATTAAACAACTATACTAAACTAATCCATTTTTGTATTGATTGTTTGAATCTTCCCATTGATGTTTACGACTCCAATTGATTGGTTTCTTATTGATATATGTACATACTATGCAGATCGCCCTTGATATTGCCTTAGGTCACAAGAATCATTAACAAAGATGTGTGGTGGTTAGTAATAAAAACCAGAAAAAGCGTTTCGTCCCATTTGGGACTCATCCGTTGAATGTACCTACATCCTAGAGTTGATGTGTGATTCAGGGATTCGAACTATGCTCGTTGTATATATTCGACCTATGTTGTAATAGATTGACAAATTACTATGTCAAATATTGTAAAACTTCAACGGTAACTCTACAGTTGTTGGATTTCTTACACCCTTACACTCTGATGACATTGTCCAAAACGGCGATAAGAAATGCAGTAATTAACTCATCTAGTTCAAAGAATATAACACTAACAAAACCAACCTTTTTTATGCACCAGTCTCATAACAGTACGAGGAACCTTTAGTTAGATGATCTATTCTGAAAGGTGTTTAAGTGAGATTTCTATGACACCAAAGTACATATTGCCAATGCATATTCAACCTTCAATTAAGCAACTATTAACAAATTTAATTCATGTTTACTTTTATACTATAGGTTCGTTTGTCTGTGAAGTTACCTCGTCGAAGATCAGTTACATTCTGTGGTGGAACATTGATTGCACCACAATGGATATTAACTGCAGCTCATTGTGTTCTAGTGGAAAATAAACATATTCCAGTTGGAAAACCAGTTATGTTAGCTGATCATATGAAAAGTACAATCTATGCACATTTAGGTGATCATGATCGATATAAACAAGAAGCTGCACAAATTGATCATCGTGTTACTGTTGCTATACTTCATCCAAATTATCATAGGAAATTACAAACTGATGGATATGATATTGCATTATTACGTCTCTCAGAACCAGTTAAAACAAGTATGTCTAATCTTAATGTCTATTTCTGCCGTTATCTGGCATATATACCTTATAGTTTACACCATGAATTAATCTTAATTAGCTAGCTTTTAAAAACCTGGAACCCACGAAGAGTCTTTTCGTCCCAGTAAGGAAATCTTCAGGAGTACGTATCCACAAACCCATCACTGGGAACCGAACTCATGGCTTTCAGTCTCGTGCTTGAGATTCTAACCTCTAGACCATTGGACGGGGACCAAGTTGTGCATATGTTAAACTTCAATCAAATCACGATATTTGGTGACTGACTGCCATTAGCTGCTATGGATAACAGTCTCAGACTAGAAATGACTGAACTCTACTGATAACGACATTCTACTAAAACTCCAAGGATTCCATCTCAAAACTAATCACTAGTGAGAACATGGTTATTATTAGTAATGGAAAGGTTTGTGGAAGTTATTAAATTCCCATTTTCTACGTTACACACTGCTTCTGGAAAACCATTAGAAGCCAGGAATATGTTTTATTTGTTAGGGTAATTGATGAAATTGTCACAAAATCAAAAACTTTCATACAAGAGGTTTTTGAAGGACTTACGAATAAAAAAGTACAGTTGAATTCATGAGTCAATTAAGGCTAAACCACGATGAGAAACCTAGAATCACTCGACAGCCGTTTTTTCTTAGTATGGGACTCCTCAAAAGCGTTCACCCACGATCCCACTCACGAGTTCTGAACGCAGGACCTATCGGTCTCGCATACGAACCCATAACCCGTAAACTACTGAGTTGACATCTAATGGCGTCCAGTGCTTCCAGGTTTTCGATTATGGTCTATTTTCAATAGACTCATGAATTCAACTATTAAATTACTACAATCTCGACGAAACCCTCTTCTGATAATAACAGTATAGTTTATCTAGTCTATCCATCGTCTATCTATCGTCAGGAGGTTATAAAAGTTATATTTCACAAAATTTCAAGATACATTAGTATTATTGTAGCCAAAATACTTGGTCCTTGAGATGATTCCCTAATGAAATCTCTGTTTCCATCATTCAACCGCATCTCAACAAGTTCCAGTAAATCGGAATTTTCAATTACCTTGTCTTCTGACATTATACAGTTTACACATTGTCCCAAGATTATTAAGCTTCTTTAGGGTTTTTGTCTGTTTCTACAACATACAATAATGATAACTGGTACAAGAACAGGAAATTATAATAGTCAATTACAAAAAGAAGGAAGATTCTATACTTTGAACAGATACAACGAGTAACCTTTTGGTATATCTCGAACTTAGACTCTTAGTATCTCGCGTATAACTTGAGCACTCGAACGCTAGAACCTCTTCAAGTCGCAAAATCAGAAGACAGAAGACAAGTAGAAGGAATGTTATTCCAAACAGTGTCAATTATGGTACAAAACTGTTAGGTATCTGTAGTTTTTAGTAGAAACGATATCACCATTACAGTTATCCCATCTGCACACAGGGGGTTATTAGCATTGTCCAATATGGAAGCTACACATGGTGACTTTGGAATATTCTTACAAAAGCTGATTGGATGGAATATGTTCGGCTTCTTATGAGCTTCACACCTCCCCCCTTTAAAGTTTGTTGTGTAAGACTTTTTTCTTGAATCCACCTGAAACTTGGTCACCACATTACTCTTGCGACTCATCACTCTTGAAGGTTGTACCTCTTTGCCCTTGCTTTGTTAATCTCTTCTATACTTATAATCACACGAACACGAAAATCACAACTTTTATTCATCGATATTTAGGTAAGTATATACCATCAAAGTCAAAATGACAGAGATTATTTGGGGGTTTGTAGAACAATGATATTGATATTCACTTAGTATTGCTTGTTTAAATCTTCACATTGATGTTTAGGACTGCAACTGGTCAGTCTCTAATTGGCATATTTGCATACTGTGCGTATCGCTTCAATATAGCCTAAATTCACAAGCATGGTAAGCAAAAATAGATAGTGGCTAGCAGTGGAATCCAGTTTGACGCGCGTTTCGTCCCATTTGAGACTCGTCAGCTGGATGCACCTGCATCTCAGACTTGTTGATGTTCACTTTGGGATTCGAACACAGTACCTTTCGCTTCAAACCCCATCGACGTTATCCACTCGGCCATTAAGTCCTGACTGCAACTGGTCATTTCAATTATTCAATAACCATAACTCAGAGTATTAGAGGTTTTTTTCTTGAGGGGGGGAGGGAGGGTATTGGATATATATATTATAACTACATTGTATACGTTAACTCAACTTCTTTTTTTTTATTTTTTTAGCACCAGAAATTGATTTTGCATGTTTACCATCAAAAAATTTAAAATTAACATCAAATTCTAAATGTTATGCTGTTGGTTGGGGTAGTAATAAAGGTGGTAAAATACCAACATTTGATAATATACATAGTATATTAGAATCATTATTTTTACCATTTCCATCATTATTTAATACACCATTTACATTTGGTAGAAGAGAATCATCTATATGGAATATTAAAAAATTAGAAGAAGAAGAATCATCTAAAGAATTACATGAAGTTGAATTACCTATAGTATCTATAGATGATTGTCGTAAATATTATGCTGATATTAGTTCAAAAGTACATGTATGTGCTGGTGCTAAAAATAAAGTAAGAAATGATTACGTTTTCTTTTTTTAGAGTATATTGCTTTTTCATAGTTGAAATTATGAGTCAATTGAAGATAGATCAACATGGAAAATCTGGAAGCATTGGATGGCCGTTTCGTCCTATTATGGGACTCTTCAATAGTGTGCAGCCATGATCCATCCTTACGAGATTACAACCCAGGAACTATCAGTCTCGCGCGTGTGCGCTTTACCACTAGACCACTTAGCTGATCGGTATCCAAAGGTGTTAATGTCTAACTTCAACTAATCCACGAACTTTGAGCAACCGTTCGCCAATTGTCTTCAGTGAGTTTTTATCTCACAACAGATTGGTCGAACTTCACTGGTCACTGCTTCCCACTAGAACTCCATTGGATGCTGGCTCAGTGGTCTGTCGGTTAAATGCTCTGGCGCGAGACTGGTAGGTTCTGGGTTAGAATCTCGCGGGTGCAGGATCGTGGATGCGCACTGCTGAGGAGTCTCATAATAGGACGAAACGGCCGTCTAGTGATTCCAGGTTTTCCATGGTGGTCTGGCTTCCATTGACTCATGACTTCAACTATGAAAATAGTGATTTTATATTCAATTATCAAATAAATTTTGTTTGTTTCTTTCTTTCTGTTCCCCCCCCCCAAATTTTATTCATTAGGATACATGTGCAGGTGATAGTGGTGGTGGTCTTTATTGTTATTTAGAAGATACTAATCGTTGGCATATTGTTGGTGTAACAAGTTTTGGTTTAGCTAGAGGTTGTGGTTTAAATCCTGGTGTTTATACATCAACATCATCACATATGGATTGGATATCAAAACAATTAGCAACAAAAATATTTTAAATTTAATAAAAAAATAATAAACAATTTTTGAGAAGAAAATTTAAAAAACAGGAGAAAAAAACAAAAAAAACAAGAAATATGATTCCAATAATCTTTATCAGTTACTATGCTAAAATTTATTATTAAAAAAAATCGATATGAATTGATTTTCTCTTTTTCTTTTTTTTCATCATTGATCATTGATTATTTTTTATTGATTTTATTTATGTAAATTTAAATTTTTAAAAAAAAATCAGATCAATGTATCGTAGTAATTAAAATATACTCTATTTTGTAGTGGTAGTAGTAATAATGGTAGTAGTAGTAGTGGTAGTATAGTAGTAGTGGTAGTAATAGTAGCGGTAGTAATAGTATTGGTAGTAATTGTAGTAGTCGTAGTAATGGTAGTAGTAATAGAAGCAGAAGTAATGGTGGTAGTTATATCTATATAAGTAGTATATGGTGTTGGTCAGACATAGAATGTATTTTCGCAGAAGACCGATGAAGAAAGAACTGAAATGAAGCGCAATCGTTTGGAAAATGTATGAGCAATGGAATTAGAGAAGAAACAGTGAAGATTGAAACAATTGGTTGTTAATTTGCAAATTGACTGTTCATTGTTTGGTTATCAGAATTTACTGAGATAGTCTGTAATCTTTGCTTAAATACATTCGATTGTCCCCAACCAGTCGTGTTCTGTTCACTACAGTAGTAGTAGTAGTAGTAGTAGTAGTAGTAGTAGTAGTAGTAGTAATAGTATATATGGGAGTTTTTCTTTTACCAAAGATTTTTGAACAGTTTTAATCAAGAATGATATTCATCAAATGTTTTAGTTATGACTTTGATCCTGGCTAATTATCGTGTGACTTATATCGCCAAATGGATATATGAATTATACAATCTTAGTACTTTGGCAAATTAATGACGTATCGATCGGTATGAGTAGCCTAGAACCCTTATTGGTTCTTTTGTCCTCTTGAACATCCCAGTTGAGTTCAGAACACCAATACCAGCATCCACGATACAGATCATTTATTTCAAACATACTTGGTTTATATATCAGCCAAACAGACCACATCACACCATCAAATAAGAAATAGCATTTGTAGAAGATCTATCCAAAAGTGGTTGTGAACGTGTGAGACCGTAATCAATAAACTAAGTATAATCTAAGAACGGTAAATCGTATCATAATAGTATATAAGTCAAAATATAGCTTATCATAAGGGGAATATAAATATACATAATCCAGTTACTGAATCGTTATAGAATAGCGAGACTATAATTTGTGAACGAGCCAATCAGAAGCGTTTGAGGGATTTCAAGGCCACGGTGCCAATTACAGTACCTGATGCTCATGTACGATCGGTCCACAGAGGATTTCAGAGAAGACTTGACAATTAAGCGGCTACAACAAATCGAACTACCAAGAAGTTCCTGTATTTGTAATTAGGAGTATTAATTGGCTTGTAGACCTTGTGCAGACTACCGTGATGTTGTCTTTCGATGTAATATATGTTGAAGGAAGACGTTTGCTGGAATAGGGACTTTTTTCGCTTGATCCAGATTGAGACTAAGGCATATTATAATAATTGCCGCAAACTGTATAATAAAAGCACCACTAACATTGGCTGCAGTAATCGCAGATGTTACTGAAGCTTCGGCTGTTCAGTGGTATGAGTATTGTATGGACATATCCATTTACCAAAAATCCTTTCTCCAATTGTATTTCATTCACTGTAAACGAGTTCTAGAGTATCTACTTCCTACTTGGGACATGAACAAACTGAATGTGATCACCTCATTAAAGCTGTAGATGACTTAATAAATTAACCACAAGGTTGAGGAGAGTACAACAGATACTCTTTTAAAGGTACCTATGATTTTGAGGTCATAGCTTAAAGTGAATGCTAGATCCTCATGATTGGTTAATTCTGATGAGCAGTGATTTGTCTAATCAATGAATCGTCTCATATCCTTTATGTGTTAGTTTGCAAGCAACTTTGCTCTCTTCTATGCATAAGTATTTTCAATGATGTTCTTTACGTGTTAGTTTGCAAGCAACTTTGCTCTCTTCTATGCATAAGTATTTTCAATGATGTTTATATATATATATATCCCTGAGGTATATGTGACCTATTGAACTACCGTCTACCGTGAATTGAATTACTAGCTAATATACGAACAAATATTATACTTGATGAAATCCAGAAATTATACCAATTTATGAAGTTACCAGCTATTGGTCCAAGTTATCTCATCTTTCTGCCTACAATGTTCCTAACGTTAAGCATCATTAGATGGAGATCCTTAATAACATTCAGTTCTTAGTTACAATAGAATCTCACTCACCAAATTATACTTCACATCCATTCAAGTTCTCTCTGTCCATATTTTTCTTGTTTGTTAGTTCCATCAAATTGAATGATATGCTAAATTAAAACTACACAACTCTAGCAGATGTGTTTAATTGGACTCTTTACTTATTTTCGCAACTACCGGAGATAATAATCAGTTTTATGAATCATTTCTTCGAATCTATCAATCATTTGAAAACATTTAAAACCATTATTTTTACACAAAACTTTTCAGTTTATCTAATTAATTAACTCCGACTGTAGCCCCTTCGGGGGCTACTGCCGGTTCCAAGCCCAGGTAGAGGAGGAGGGTTGGGCATGGGGTTAGCAACCCCATCCCGTAGAAAACCAACTCGCTAACAAAACGCTAATTAATTTGTGCAAAAGACCTCAAAGTGTTCCATCAATAGGTAGGTAGACATGCTATGTGATGATCCTGATTGAACTGTATTCACATCGATCAACGGAATATAGTAGACAATATAATCCATCTAGAGAAGAAAGCGGAAACATCATACAATTGATGTCTACGACCTCAGGAAATTTAAGACAAATTAGAAGACTAATCAATCAGCGGGAAAATAGCTAAAATCAGTAATAGGAGTAATATGATGCATGCTACTTATCTCTGTCGATATAAGTAGTACTAACTCCAATCGGAAGTGGAAAACATGGCAGCAGAAGACTACGAAGTTCGACTTGAAGAAAACAGAAACGGAATTAAGAGTTGTGAATTAGAAGAATCATATAGAATATTAAAGACAAATGATGGAAACTTGCAAATAAAGTATTTAATGTATAGTTTTCATATTTTATAGAGACGCTCTGCAATTTTGTGTTGGGATTTCGATTGTCAGTAAGTCACAACGTAGAACTTCGTACGTACGTACATCAGTTCAAGTTGCTATACCACATTAGCACACAGATGCAGTTGTCGATTCAAATCCCATAGTGGTAGAAGTAGTAAGAGTATAAGCAGTAATCCGAAAGATTAGGGTTTGAAGATGTTATTCAAGGAGTATAATACAGTGAAATCAATTTGGAAAGAGGAAAAAAGATAGAGACATGAAGAATTCAAAAGATTAGAATTTGGTAGAACACAAAGACTGAATGTACCTTCGCCATTGCAAACGATTTTGAGCCATGTCATTCAAGGTCTCTAACCATTGGTTGCTATCATCTCGCGAATCCCAACATGGTAGTCTACACCTACCAGCATGGCTCAGTCCAATTGTCAGTGACTTCATGGATTTGTGCCACGTTTTGGTGTGGCCGCCCCTAGCTTTCTTCATACCTACTCTTACGCCATAAAACATTGCAGGTCGGGGCAGTAGGTGGTTGGACATACGTAACACGTGTCCCAGCCATCTCAACTGATTTCGATTGTCCCCAACTGTGTTCTCGTTCATTACAGTAATAGTAGTATGAGGAATAAATGTATCTAGTTTATCGTAAACTTTGTTGAAAATAACAACCTTGACTTTCTACACAAAGAATAAAAAGATATTTCGAGGTGTTTCTAGTAAATCTGAAAGTTCAGAATTCAGTCTAGTATGGATTTCTAGTTGTTAACCATTTTCTCTAACTGATGTCAATTAGGTAGTGAGAATTACCTTTATAGCAAAGAATACGTGAGGGAAAACTATTTATTATGAAACTGTTTCCTTCTGAAACGGTAGATCAAATGAGATCAATCAAAAAAATATTTTTATGTACACATAGACAACAAAAAATTTGTTTGTTTTTCCACAACCAACAGTTTCAATCAACAAGTTGTCCTTTAATTTTAAGTTTCTTTAAAACACGTCCCTGTTCTAAAGCTGCTGCTCTTCTACGACGTTGTGAACTGCCGATACCATCTCCGGCTGATGACGAATTATCTGAATCTAGATTCCCAGTGCCTCCGCCTCCTGACAACGCTGGAGACGATCGAGTAGTTGTCAATCCACTAGAATTATACTGTCCACTATCTGAAGAATTAACAATGGACGATGGGTTCAATCGACATTGTTTTGGATCTGATTTCTCCACTGTTGTATTAGTAGATGGAATACCACTACTTCCACTAGTCATATTATGCAAACCTAAACTTCCAGCAGCCGCAGCCAATGTACCAGCAACTCCAAGTGAATGACGCGGTAGAATTGGACGTTTTGAGTCGGCTACACGAAGTGCCGACAAAATCAACGGATCGATTAAATTATAATAAGAATCTTCAGGTGATTCTGATACACTAGGATTTGGCAGACTAGCAAGTCCACAAGGTAACGGCTAAAAGAGAAATTAGACTTTTAAAAAAAGAAATGTTTCGTTCAACTATACACAAAAAAACCTATAAAAACTTAAAATATGCAGTGATCAACCAGGAGAGTAAGTGTTAACGGTTGCATGTAACTGAAGATATATTTTTCAGAAAGTATATCTAAGAGGATAAAGGTTATTACTATATGCACCAAGTTATTACGCTTGGGAATACGACAAGTCAGCAGCGACCTGATTTAACTATCCTGAAACGCCAACGTCGGTGGACTTCACATGCTTTACGTATATCGTTTCAGTACCTTTCACACTAAACGTTATATGTCAACACCGAAATTGAATGGAGAAAATGGACGTTATTAGTTTATGATATGAAGCCGGGGTATGAAAGATAGTTCTGTATAGAACTGACATCCATCAGTCCATCCAAACTTGATAGTTGAAGTTCTAGAAAACATGGAACTCAGTGATTGTCTTTGTTAAACAACTATTGTTCTTCATCTTGTTATTGATTACTTCATTATAATATCAATCCATTTTGTGCGACGCCTTTTTCAGATCCACTAATATACCAAACATTTCAAGTCATCTGATGTATGAAGTGAGAAAAACCAGAACAGTGAACATTTTCTCAGTTCAGTAAGTTCCCAAAATCCTAACGATTCATAAGTCTTAGCATTTTCTCATAATGAAATGGTTGATAATTCCTTAGAAGTACAATATTGTATTAAATGAAATATCCTTACAGTTGATATACAAGACTGAAAGGGATGAGTTCCTGTTATCGTATATGTATCCTGAACAAATTATCTCGATATAGTCTGTTTAGTTGCAAGTCACACTTCAAAACGCCGCATGGATGTCTGTCTCCTGTGGTTAGACTTTGAAAATGCACACTTCCAGATCAACTAGATCAATACTAACGCAGTGACCTTTTCAAATCCCTCAAATAGAAGTAACCTTTACAATGTGATCAACTGAAAAGTGACAATTGTCTGCCAACATCTAATAACACTTGAGATTACTTTGTTCATGACTAATAGAAAAAAAGATGACAAGAATTACTTTATTAGGAGCAAATGTTTCTAGTCTTAGTCGAGCTGAATGTAATTCAAAGTCACAATTTAATAACGCTAGACGTAAATCGAATAAAAGTAGAATTTTTGAACGTAAACCATTATATGCTTCAACAATTTCTGCAGTTGCCGGTGGATTAGGATCTGGAAAAATTGTAGAAATGAAAATATTTCACCGATAATTAATCAACCAAAAATGATAAGAAATAACTATCTATGGTATAAAAAAAATTAACCAAGTAACCCCCCCCCAGTCACTTAGTTAAATGAAATGCAGACCGCCACAACCAGATGGTCTGCACCTACGTACACGGCTCAGTTTAATAGTCAGTGTCTTTCATGGACTGATATCATGTGTTGGTTTGGCCCATTGCAAGCTCTCTTCCAACCTACTCCTACACTAGTCATCATCTCGTGTCAATGTAGTCGGTAAGTAATCATATGTAATACATGAGCTAACCATCTCAGCCGATAAAAATTCACTATCTCGTCAATCAGTTTGCTATAATTACTTAGTACTTTGTGTTAACATCAGAACCGTTAACTTGATGATCGCGGAATACATGAACAATGGTTCGAAGACACCGATGATCGAATACTAGTAACGTATGAATATCCTCTATTTTTAAAAATAATGTCTCATACCCATAAAGCAGAAAAGAGAGAACTGCTGAGCAGTAGACTCGTTCTTTAACCAGTGAATGAATCTCTTTCTACACTAAAAGTGAAGTAAGTTGGCAGAAAGATAACTGCTGAATTGTTTAAAAGCGATCGACAGGTAACTCAGCCGTTTCACATAAGTTCCGTGTTAGTTGGTACTCGTCACAGTGTAGTGCTAGGTAAGCCCATATAGCTTATTTTAGCTTCTGACAGACCTTTTTTTTCATTCTGCTTGAACCACATTTTGACCTTGTCAGTTATTCACTTATCAACGCTGATTGTTTTTAGATGAGCCTATGTGTGTGTACATCTTATCCGACTCATCACATGTCTGCAGCTTATTTTTGTGTGACTATAAATATTGATTAACGCTTGATTAAATCGAGTTGACTTACATGCCTTCTCCACTGCACGTCATTTCGCTTAACTCTCTTCTCCTCGCTTCGTTTCTGCAATCGTTTGTCTGGATCAACGATTGTATGAAATATACACATCCAAAAATCCATTCTCATATTTGACTTATTTTAATTCCGTTATTCACTAACGCGACTTAAGTCGATAATTATATACGAGGATAGCCAGGATGTATATTTTAACAACAATCATTTGTACGATCTAATTGGAGTCAGGTATAGGGCCATTAAAACAACAAGGAGTATCTGTAATTCTGTTTGGAAATGATACCCCACGTCAGATTCGAACAGACATCACTCAGCGTCAAAGTCAAAAACTTTACCAGTAAACTATGTGAACTGTAACTGAAGTACCATAGAATTGATTGGTCGATGAGTACGTATAACCAATGATAAATTTGTCTAGTTTAGTTTAACTACCTCTGCTTTTTACTCCACAACCTCGAGTAATTACGTTAGGAATTTGATCTTCCACCAGATTTTAAGTCATAAACCTATAAATTTCATGCTGATGTGATATGAAATTGTGTTAGGAAATCTACTTCCTGGAAATCAACACTAATGAAGACCATGAGTAGCTACCTATAAAAAAGAATATGAGACAGAGATGATCTCAGAATCGCTAGCTTGGATCTGATTGGTTCGTTGCCAATGCATTATTTTACTAAAATACAAATATTGACTTAATTTTCCTGTTACGAAACTTGGTCAAGTCAATTTTAATACAAAGTATATAAATATATAAATTCTCTTAAAACAATTTGAACGATTATTAAACCAAGTAAAAACACAAATTGAGATCATGAATCGATCAATGTTAGACCATCATTGAAAACCTGTAAGCACTGGACGGCTGTTTCGTCCTAATATGGGACTCCTCAGCAGTACACGTCCACGACCCCGTGTGCTGGACCTCGCGAGCGAAACCTTAGGTCCTAGGTTAGAATCCCGTGTGGGAGGATCATGGATGCGCACTTCGATGGTGATCAAATACTAATCGATTCATGATCTCAATTAAAAACTTAACAATCTCCACGACCATATACTAATAAAAACAATACAACGTACCAATTTGTAAATGACCTAAGAAGTTTTCAATGATTCTTGTCTTTTTCTGTCCTAAATTACTGGGTAATTTCATCTGAAATATTTGGTGAAAGAATATTTTTTTAAATAATAGAAGCGGGAATCTTTAGAAGAAATGATGAAAAGGAAATGACTGAACTTTATTGGGTTACGAATTCTCATACTAGAAATTTGCTTCAAAATTAGTCATTAATAAATCGGTCAGTCAGCCTGTCATTTTTATTTTATTTCTTTATTTGAACACATAAGTATTGGTACAAAGGGACACCAGACATATATGCTCCGCACAAATCTCATTTGATTTGTGTGAGGGATGTGATACTGCCCGGGTGCCCAAACTGAAGCAGGTGGATTTTCAGGGGGCCACATCCAGAGCTTTTGACCTAAAGGTCTGGTCCACAAGGCAGTGGAGCATCGTGAGGAGATGCAGTCCCATGATAGCCGATGACCAACAATAGGTTCATACGCCATTTGTTCCCTCAGGATACTGGAGTTAGCCCATGTGCACCATTGGTTTGGAATCAGGGTTTTCCAACTTCCCTAGGTGAACACGGAGAGAGTCCACCAACCCGGTTTGCGTGCCGGATATTCGCTTTTTCGTCCTCTCAATTTCGTAAACAACAGTAATGTCATGGGAAGGCAGTTAGTAGGACTTCCCTGGCAGAGGCTATATATGCGTGGTCATGTAAGAGCATTTCGAGAGGGAGAGCTGACTCTCCCCAGTCTCGGCCGTACCAGGGCACATATTCACAGATCAAAGTTGCCACATAACATTAGTAAAATAAGATGAAACTATCAAGACAAAGCCCAGAGCAGTAGAAGTAGTAACAGTATATTAGTGATATTGGAAAACACTAGGCATAGACAATATGATTCGACAAAGAATTAGTTCGTGAAGTAGAAAATAGAAATTTAAAACTCTAGACATAAAAAATGACAAGGAGTGAATGTAGCTGATCCCTATCACCGAAAGTCGTCAAATATTAGTTATGATAATCACGTGAAACGCAAACAGGCAGACTACATCCACCTCTATGCTTCAATCCAACAGTCAATGACCTCATGAACTGACGTCCGAGTGTCTTGATTTGCCCGCTGTTCTGGTCAACCTTCTGTGGGCACCATTAGTATGAAAGATTTGTAATTTGTCAATAGTTAGTTTTCACCACAAACTGACTTTTCTAGCTACACAACACTGGAGAAATCACAAAGTACTGAACAACTATCTTGTTCTGGGATTTCAAGAATTCTAATGAGAAAAAACCACGAACGGTAGGGTTCAATCGTGTTCCAGGATGGGATACAGGTATTATCGATGACAATATGTCAGTAAGTACAAATAAAAATCCCAATTTTTTTACCAAGATAAACACTACAAACGATCCCAAAGACGATTTTATTGTGATTTTTTCTTTAATCAGTACTGACCAACTAAAAAGGGATGATTATCTGTACAAACTTCAATTTCCTGACTGTTTAAACATTGAGAATAAATCTTATCTTATTTCGACGTTATTTATTGTTTATCTAAACACGTAAGCATTGGTACAAAGAGGCACCAAATATATATGAGTCACTTGGATCATTTGATTTGTATGGGGGATGGTATACTGCTCGAGTTCCCAAACCGAAGCAGGTGGCTTTTTTAGGAGGCCAATCCCCGAGCCTTTGACCTAGAGGTCTGATTCAGAAGGCAGTGCAGTGGAGCAGTGTACTAATCATGCATGTCAGCCACAGTTTAAACATATAAGGCTGTTCGCATCATAATTATCAACAAAGACAAGAGAGAGAGTGAGGAGACTAAAAAATTATAAACAAGAACCTTATCAGGATAACTAGGTTTGTTTCACCCATTTATTCATCATAATCAATGTAGGACCTAGACAAAAACTTGTATCAATCCAAGAGTACACACAACTCGCATCAGTGTAGTGTGAGATAAAACATCATTCTAACTGAAACGGCATTTGCTGGAGCCAATTAAGGAGAATACACCTGTGGTGTGGTCTACTTATATCCATATAAGTAGTATATGGTGTTGATCAGACATAGAATGTATTTTCGCAGAAAACCGATGAGGAAAGAACTGAAATGAAGCGCGATCGGAAGGAAAATGGACGAACAATGGAATTAGAGAAGAAACAGTGAAGATCGAGACTATTGGTTGTTAATTTGCAAGTTGACTGTTCATTGTATGGTTGTCAGAATTTACTGAGATAGTCTGTAATTTTTGCTTAAATACATTCGATTGTCCCCAGTCGTGTTCTGTTCACTACACACCTACTTAAACGCCTTAAAGACTAAAAGTCGAGTAACTTCACAAGCTGATGTCATGTCATGTTGATATGACCACACTCATAGCTTCTTTACAATTACATTGAACAGTAACAAGGTTTGTCAAACAATCAACAACGATAAAATGATACAATAATCTAGAAAGACTAATAGTAGTATGTAAAAATTAGGCCTTGTTCATCAGTGATCAGTTATATGAGGTAAACAAACACTATTTACCTTTTGACTACGTAGATGAGCACCGGGATTTTTGCTAACATCCAAAAAGTTTATTGAATATTGTGTATTCTGAAGAAGAAAAAAAAACACAAAGATTTAAATCAAAACTTTTTTGAGAAGAAATACAATATGGAAGAGAAAAAATTTCGATGTCCATGACGGGATTTTCATCATTCTTTGTTGGTATATGTGAGTCTTGAACGAAGTGCCTCGATATACCAGTTATGTCACAAGTTTACATAGATCAATGTTATATATGTCAAGTCCCTCTTAGTATGGATCGAATTCTATAGGTCAACTTTCAATGTGACCACTAATCAAGATAGAATTTAATCTTCACTAAGAAGGATTTGACATACATGGCATTGATCACTACCCAGTGATCGATCAGCTGTAAAATATACTCTGGAAACCATGAGAAATGATATTCAACATTAATTATGACTAAGCTATCCGGACATATGTTGGATGACCTTCTGTTGAATGAATAAGCTTATTGTAGTGAAACCCATCAGATTTCAGACAAAAAGAAACCAACTATAAACCTTGAGAAGAATCACAAGTCACGTAAAACCAATGGATAGATTTAGTTCTTAGTATAGTTTCAGCTATAGACTCTTGAATGTTAAGACCTGCCTAACTATCGTCCATTTAAACGAGCGGTGTTAACTGGAGTAACAGTTTAGGTTGTAAGGAAGCTAAAGATGGCCAAACTAAGATGTGGGACTGTTTCATGAAATCACTGACTATAGGCCTGAAGAATATATATCACATTAGGTATAACACTTTATTACAATCATTAATCACTATTGTGTACTGACTCATATATTGCTGTCTAAATCGACTTCAAACTATAAAACAAAGGAATCTTGATTTCCAATTCATAGGTTGTAGATTTAAACCCGTCTTCCATTGAATTCAGTATGAACAGACACATAAAAGAATTATAAACCTCACACATAAACTCTATGCCTTAAATCCAAGTACCTATAACGCCCGATAACATGAATTACATTAAGGAATACTTTCAACTCACCAATGCGGTATTAGCTGTATTCGAAGCAGAATTTAATGAAGCACAAATATCTCCAGAGGATATCACCGCTCCAGTATTGGCGCTACCAGCTGCTCCTGTACTGGTTAAACTCGTACAACTAGAATCTGTATTGATGAGTGAATTTGTATTTCCAATTAACTGACTAGACGATGACGTAATATTGCCAGTACTATTATTACTAGCATTCAAACCACTAACACCACCGGGTCGCTTACGTTGTAACCCAGTATTTCCTGCTAGTGTTGTTGATGTTAACAATGAATTATTGGAAGATGATAGACCACAGCCAACGGACGAATGTGTAGATGTAAGCCAAGAATTTGTATCATCTGTATTTGTTTCATAACCTGTATGCTCAGATAATTCACAATCCCGAGTTACACTGTCAGCCTACAAAATAAAACCAAGATGGAAGGAAATTGGTTTTATATAAATAATAATAACGAAGAATATTACAAACTTTATACCTTTTACATTAAAAAGTCGATCAATATTTCCACAGTATGCAAATTTTTTTAAAATTTAACTCATTCTTCATGATCTTGGATATGAGCTACACTCTAATTATGAGGGCTAACGATATTATTATTCAGGGTTTCCTAAACCAAAGTATGTGTAGTAGTGCTCAAACCTGAGACTTAATGACTGAAAAGCAAGCAAGGCGTTCTAGATAACTAACTAACAATAATCTGCAGATAACGATTCTCTCAATTAATCAGTAATTAATAATAAACTATCTTCAAACAAGAGACTGACCAGTTGCAGTCGTAAGCATCAATAGGAAGATTCAAACAAACAATACTAAGTGAAATCAAACTTCACATCATTGCACAAGCAAGTGGCTATCAGGACTCAGTAGCTGAGTGGATAACGTGATGGCGTTTGAAGCGAAAAGTACTGGGTTCGAGTCTAAGAGTGAACATCAACAAGTCTGAGATGCAGATACATTCAGCTGACGAGTCCCAAATAGGACGAAACGTGTGTCAAACTGGATTCCACTGCTAGCCACTGTCTATCTTTGCTCATCTTCAAACACTTTTTTATTACCGTAAATCACGATTTATTTACTCAATACCTATAGACTTGATAAAAGAAATCTCCATTAACTACCCTACATATACCGTAAGATTCGGAAGTATTTTCATGATAGAAAAAAGAAATAAACAAATATGCCAGAGAACATGAAATTCTACAAAAAATATACATTTACCAATGAGATAAGTTTTTGTAAATCTTGTTTTTTACGTTCACGTTCTTTACGTCTAGCTTCGATTTTACGTAATTCCATAATTAAACGTTGTTCTTCTTCAACTTGATCTTTTGTACGACCATAAAGTAAACTTAATTGTTGTTTACGTCGACGTTCATGTGCTGCATCATATCTTAGACCTTGTGAAAGATTTGTTCCACGAGCCTTGAGATATGTATATATAAGAAAATAATTAGATGTAAAAATAAGTACTTTACACTACCATAAATATGATATGTAACTTGGTGATTGAAGTGATCAGTAGGAATTCTTATTTCACTTAGGTTTTATACTAATTGACAATTGTCAGTAAAATGTATTTAACAGAAGTATTTTTAAACAGACAAAGGAAATAATATTCATCACCAAAAAGTTTTAGGTTGAATATACACATTAGGATCTTCAATTGATACCACAAACTGATCTTAGCTAGACCATCAATGAAAACCTACAAGCACTTAACAGCTGTTTCGTCCTAGTATGGGACTCCTCAGAAGTGTGCATCCACGACTCCAACACGAGGAATGAAACACAAGACCTTTGGTCTTACGTGAGGACGCTTAACCTTCAAACCGCTGAGCAGGTATCCAGCGGTGTTATTTATTTTAACACATAACTAATGGTATAAGGAGACACCAAATATATATGCACCATACTTCGTCATTCGATTTGTGTGACGGCTGGAATAATGACCGGATGCCCAAACCGAAGCAAGTGGTTTTCTTAGGGGACCACATGCCGAGCCACTGACAAAGAGGTTTAATCCACGGGGCAGTGGAGCAACATTAGGAGACACAGTCCCATGATAGCCGGTGACCAACAATAGATCCATGCACCGTTTGTTAGTTCAGGATACTGGAGTACATGTGCACCATTGGTTTGGAATAGGGGTTTTCCAACTCCCCTAGGTGAATCCTCCATATCCACTAAACTGGTCAAAGCGTCGGACATTCGCTTTTCATCCTCTCAATTTCGTGAACAACACCCCTGCCACGAGAAGGTAGTGAGTAAGACTTCCCTGGCAGTGACTGTATACGCGTGACCATGTGAGAGCATTTCAAGAGGGAGAGATGACTCTCCCCACTCTCGGCCGTACCAGGGCATTTTGGGGCATTTGTTATAGACAAGTCATATTGTAATTAGACACATGAAACCTTTATTGAGATTGATCTCAGTGACTTGAAGTTATGCAGCTATAATTTAGAGGGAAGCGATGGATATAAGTAATGATAGTGTGGATCTGTTACCTAGAGAAGGACTTTTCAACCTTGAGTATGCAGATGATATTGTCTTACTGTGAGACGATATCCAAGTCATGAAATCCGCACTTAATCAGTTGGTAGTCATTATCCGTAGGTATGGTATGTGCTTTGCACCTTTGAAGTGCAAAGTACTTTCACAAGACTGGCACTGACCTGAACCTGCAATCACCCTGGGTAGAGAGCGAATAGAATTAGTTGAGAAGTTCGTGTATCTGGGTAGCTGTGTAAGTGCTGGTGGTGGTATGAGTGAAGGTCAGAGAAGCTTCTTACCAATCTGGGCCATCTTTGGCGCCTTCGTGATGTTAGTCTGGCTGTAAAAAGTCGAGTCTACAACGCGTCAGTGAGAGCAGTTTTGACCTATACTTGTGAAACCTGGCCTCTCCGAGTTGAGGATGTTAGACGACTCTCTGTGTTCGATCATCGTTGTCTCCGAAGGATTGCTGACATACAGTGGCAACACCATGTTAGTAATGCAGAGGTTCAGCATCGTGTGTTCGAGCATAGTGATGATGATCCAATTGGTGTTACTATCTTGAAACATCGACTTCGGTGGCTTGAAAATGACTTACAAATGTCTTCCTAGCGAATCCCACGTCAAGCATTATTTGCCGAAGCTGGGACCAGTCGGAAAAGGCGGAGAGGTGGTCAGTGTAGGACATGATGTCATGGTATGGAAGGAAGTTGTAAAGAACTAGCTTCTGTTGGTCCTTTGCGACTCCCTGGTTGGTCTCCGAGAGATGGTGTAACACAGTGAATAGAGACGTTATCAGACATGGTTCAGAATAGAAACCAGTAACGATCCTTCAATAACTTTCTTCTGCTTCCTTCATGACTAACTGAACTGTTCTTCATATTATTATTATTACTTCACTCTCATACACTAATTTCTATTCGTTGTTGTTTTTTTTTTATTATACGCAGTTTACATTCTCTATTTCTTCATAGCCTCATTGTTATTGTGTAGCGCATATGTATATGGTGCTTCCTTGTACCAATGTTTGTGTTCGAGTAAATAAGTTGATATCCCAGTACAATCGACTTCAGACAAAGTTTAATGAGGTTTAATAACATGTATAATTTTCGCCGTTTCAGGAAATGGATTTTCTATTAACTGTGTTTACCGCATCCAAACTCGGTTACCAAATATCTGAATTTTCAGTTTGCATTACCAACGATAGATCGCTTAATGCTTGAAGGTGTAAGGTTCAGTTTTTTTTTAACAACAAAAATAGAGAAAATATAAAAATAACATTACGATTACCTTATCTAACTGTGTTAAAATTCCATAATATCTTTCTTTAAGATCTTCAACCGATGGACGTCCAGGGAACTTTTCACAATCCCATCGATCTCTCATATGAATAAAACGTAAATCAAAACGTTTAGCCAATTCCATCAAATGTGCTGTACGCTCTTCACTCCATTTTGGATCTTTTAGCATTGTTTCGTACTCTTCTACAGTGTATTCAGGAACAGTGACATGCTAACACAAATTTTTTTTCACAAGACACAAATAAGAAGAAAATAAGTTGTGGAAAACAGAAGAAAAGTATAGCGACACATCAATTTCACTAGTAAAATGACCATTATAATTCATCGGAAAGAAACGCTCAGTTCATAAAGCTTTAATACAGTTGAAATTAATATGTCGTGTACTAATGACATCGCATACACAGGTTACCTTGTCTAATCCTCATCACTTTGAATTAGAATAAGTATTAGAGTATACTATTAACGTGACAAAATAAGAACAGTAGAGTTTCTTAACAAAATGTCAGAACTATATATGGTAAATGAATTTTAAAAGTAAGACATGTGACATGATCCAGTTTTCGTTTCAACAGTATTGTCACTGGTTACTATTCTGATAACGTTTTAATTCACTAAGTTGCGTGACTATTTAAATCTAAAGCTCAGGTGTTATGACAAATCAACAGACAATAATTTAACATAACTTTGGATCATTGCACAGTACTATACTATATAGTGATTACCTCACCGGTTTCTTCACCCAGTCCAAACGTTAGCAAATAATGTACAGTTTGGAAGGCGCTATGGCTAAATATATAAAAAGTAACTAACCGACAGGAGGTATTTCAAGAAGATATCAACCATGTAATTTTCATATGCGCTGCGTTTTGAAAGCATGCTTTCGAACCTCAGAGGTTTGTTATGATTTATAATTAGAATTACTCTTAACTATGTGGAGAATGGAGTATGTGTCACTGATGGTAATTTGTGTTCGTTTCGTAGTATTGTGAATCGGGATGATTTCAAAATATAAACTAAGAAATATCGACTTAGGGATTTAAAAATAAAGTGACCTCTGCAGGGCTTGATTGTTGTAGGTTTGGTTCATAGCAATGAAGTGAGGTATTCACTTCTGGGTAGTTCCAAGTGGGAAACAAACAATCATTAGATTTTTTTATTTTCCCCAACTAGTATCAATATATCAGTTCCTGAAGTAATTAACTGTTTATCCGAGTCACGTTGGTAGGTGCAGATCACCTACTTGGGGTCGACCCGACTATCGTAAATAATAGTTGTGTAGCATAATTCAGAATCAGTCTCAATGGCGCAGAATAATTCACTTTTTAGCTACCCCTACATCCTAAGTTACACTCTTGATTTATCTCTTCTCGAAACATATTTTCTACGTTTGATATGGTATTACCATTTCTAATACTTTTGACATTCAGCATGATTAATTTTATTTCGTTGAACTGATGTAGTGTTGAAGCTCGGATGGGTGGACATGTGACAAATTACACGTTGCGTATGATTGACTGACTGAGCTGATGTGAATCCGTAAAGTAAGCCATTTTCATATTAAAACTAATCTCCAGAAAACATAACACAATGCTTTATATGATATTAAGTAGTTTAGTTTTATTTCGAACAAATAAAATGAAAAAGTGCATAGTCAAGAAATGTTTTGACATACATAGTGTCAATATCTTACCTTATTGTATCGTGCAAAATAATAATCTTTATTAGCCTCTGGATCAGTGCTTTCTCGTCTCCAATGATATAAGACTAGATTATCCTAGTAAGAAAAAAACGAAGTATCCAAAGCATAATATACTACGTTGATTCAATTATAAATCTTGATAAATAGAATATTCTTGTTAATTACTGTTACGGTTTTTGTTACTGTGAGGACAAGATAGTGAATAGAAATAGACTGTAGTACAATATTTAGTAGTGTATAAATAGCATATGAAGTTTAAAGGGATTATTCAACTTGTAATTTATATGTTGGATTGACTAACTTTGAGATAGATGCTTTAGCGTAAAACAGTAACCAGAAGAGTTCGACTGTGTATCAGTGATTACAATGGATAGCGGTTGCAAAGTATCGCGAACTGTCAGTAATTCGAAATGTAAACTATTGGATCTCAACTAAATGTCTTAACATATTCGCCGCAAAATCTGAAGACTTTTGGTTCGATTGCAGGTAGCATATGTGATATGTGGCCCATAATGTTAGCACTAAGATAAAACAGCCATGCAGAGCTCTTTGGTCTTCCATGGTCCTTTAGACAAAATTAACCTGTTATATAAACTACAAGTGTACATACAACAACAAGAACTATCAATGAGGATATTGACAAATTTAGTGTGCTGTTAGTGTCGCATGAACTATAATTCCTTGCCCAAATTGAAGTAGGTAGTTCTCTTAGGGGACCACCTATCGAGCTTTTGACCTAGAAATCTAATCCATGAAGCAATGGAGCAACTTTAGAAGATTTAGTTCCATAATAGCCGGTGACCAACAATAGTTTCATACTCCATTTGTTCCCTCAGGATCCTGTAGTCCATGTGTACCATTGGTTTAGAATCACAGCTTTCCAACATCCCTAGGTGGATCATCTGCACCTGCCACCCCGGTTAAAGTGCTAAATATTAGCTTTTATTCCTCTCAATCTCACAAACAACACCCCCACCTTGAGAAGGTAGTTAGCAGGATTTCCCTGGCAGCGGTTATATATGCGTGGCCATATGAGACCACTTCGAGGGGAAGAATGAACTCTCTCCATCCTTGGTCGTATCAGGGCATTTGGACAATTAAGTTATACTTAGGTATTCGAAACTAATAACTAGTTGGATTTAATTAGATTGGTAAAGCTAAATACGAATAAAATTCAATTTAATGTGAATGACCGACTAAAAACGTTAGCCTTGTTTCCTATACTAACATGCTGTGCATGGAGACCATTAAATCAGCTCTTGAAACATTAGAATGCTTTAATTAAGCCCATTTACCGAATACATGCTTATATAATTAGCCTTCCGAGTTTACAGTACAAGAGTCCAAGTGAGGGATAAACAAGTCAACAGTGCCATCTCCGAAATTGATAATAAATGAAGCTGAGTTGTGTTGAAAAAAAAAGTCCCTGTCAACATTATAATCATAACCTACTGAGTAACTATATAAAAAATCCGAAGTGTTTGCTAGTCAAGAATAAAAAACCGCATTTCCACTCAGACATTACGCAATATGGTATAAAAGTACAAAAGACTAACTTGTCTAGCGGAATTTGTAAAAGGTGTCCATTGCCAAGAACGAACTCGTCCTACACCAATCACAGCTTTGGGTTGTTTATAAAGAGGTGTATTATCAGTTGGCATAATCGGAGGAAGATTACTAAAGGCAAAAATAGAGGAATCCGTAAATTACTTGCTATAGTGTGACTCAAAATGAAATATATAGTTTGATGAGTGTAAATACTTATATAAATCAAATATTTATTAAATATTTGAAACACATAACACTGAATAAGAATGATCTCAACTGATCATAGGCATCTTTGAACGACATTTTACATATTTTGTAACAATTGAGTTAGGGATTCTGAGGTTAAATACAAAGTACTAGGTAATTATGGCAACTCGATTTACAAAGTAGTGAATCCTTATCGACTAATACGGTTAACACGTGTATTACGTATGCCTATTCGCCGACTAGGTTGACGCGAGATGATGACTGGTGTAGGAGTAGGTTGGAAGAGAGCTTGAAGTGGCTATACCAACACATGATATCAGTCCATGAAAGACAGTGACTGTTGAACTGAGCCATGTACTTGAGTGCACATTACCTGGTTGTGGTCCACCTGATCATCGTAACCATTTGTTAGACTTTTACCATTTACTCTTTGTCTTCCCTCAAATCCTAAATTTCCGAATTCCGCATAAGTTTTATTTTATTTCACTAATTTGCATTCTCTTCTCGAACTGTACTTTTGATGATCAATGTTTTCTGTTACCATTACCGCTCTTACTACCTCTACTACTCTGGGATTCGCACTGATAATTTCATCTCACTGTACTAATGTTGTATGATAACGTGAACAAATGTACACATGTGCTAGGTTCTATATTGTATTTAACTGACTGACTGAGGTGTACTTGCTTCTATTTTTATCAAAGACAGTTAATCTCGTTTTTGTTTGATTAGATTCCGGTAAAATATTTTCATTTTTGTAATTTTTCAGATCCTAATCCACCAGCGAATGCAGAAATAAATATTAATACTGTTACCACCTCTATCACCGGTATTTGCACTGACATTTCATCTCTCTGTACTAATGGTGTATGGTAACTTGCACTGATGTATACATGTGCCAATTTCTATGTTGTCTCTGATTGATTGACTAGTCAATAGTTGAGACTAACGAAAAGTGGAGATTAGCTAGCTAATGATTGTTTCCGAAAAGCTTTATGCACCTTATTTATGTAATAAGAAAACGGTGACTTATTTACAAGACTACGGTCTTCCTTAAAAATAAAACTTTTATCGTTCAGTATTCAGTACAGAAATACAAAACCTTTGGATAAATGATAAACTGAGATGCAAGAGTTTGAGGTTCACAATACATATTTCCTAAAGATTTTAGACAGATCTCTCTAATCAATATTAAATAACGAAAATGTTTAGGTTCGCATTGTCTCACTGCTCGTGATATCTAAAACAATGCAACATGCTGTCACTCATTTAGTTTGGTTATAGAATTCAATAGAAATGGTGCTGAACAACAACTAGACACGAATCAATGTGATACAGGACATCACGTCGATACCTTGAAATCTTTCACAGTGAATAATGAACAGTCAAGTCCCGGCTATCTGAAATTTGCCATCACTATCGGATTTTAGGAACCCGATCTATGTGTTTAAAGGGAGATGGTTGTTAATCCTTCTCTGTCTTAGTGACAAATACTTTTTTATCAAACTGAAAAATTTTATTCAACTTTCAATTAATTGTATCAGTAAGTCATTTTATTTGAACTGTCTTTTAGATCAATAGTCCTATTTGAACTAAGCCTGACTTATTTATTCTTGACATATATTTACATTCTATTTACTCTATTAGGTCTACTTACACCCTTGTTATACTAAACTGATGTGTGATCATAGCAGCTTTCAGCCTAAATTTTTCATGCAAATTATTTAAGCCCATTTTATAACTGATTTTTAAATATTACAAGTTGTAAGCAGCTGACGAGAACGAAACAAAATAAAATGAATTCAGACTATTCTGCTCAAGTCTTTGTTTTCGCTCTCTTCAAGATGATAAAGAGAACTGTGCAAGAAAAAAATACATGGAGATAATAGGCTATACACGAGTTCGATTGGTGGTCATCTTTCAAAGAAAAATGCAAATAAATGGATTAATGTAACTTAATTTAGGACTGAAAACATCACGATACGAACTGTGTTATTTTCAGACACGTTTAAAGGTTTTTTGAGATCACAAATCGAGCAACATTAAACCAACATTGAAAATTCGTAAGCACTGGACGGCCGTTTCGTTCCCGGTTTTTGACGGTGGTATAACATTCATCAGTTCATACTCTCAATAAAAATTCAACAATCTCCACAACCATGAACTGACAATTTGGAAAGTGCTTAGAAATAATATTTATGAAATACTGTCTCATACTAAGTATATTTTAGTGAGACCCCTTGCACTCACGTTGTTCGTGTGAGGCCTGATGATAATACCCAACTAAAGAAACTGAAGTACGTAAAGAGGGCTCCAAACGTCTGGTTCACTGGCTTCATGTAGAATGTTTCAACCACTAGTACAAAGTCTATCTTAACTGTGTCCAGATCTCATTTAATAGACGTATCACTCACCCCTTATGTATTTGGAATTCCAACACAAAATGATCTCTAACCTGTCCTTGCATATATATATATATATATATATATATATATATGCAGAGGGAGAGTCATTTGTAACTTTTGTCATTCTAATTCCCTCCGTCCATCTGCATCAGGTGTTTCACATTATATCTTACCTGAATGTTAACTTTCAACACAGATGGTTGTGAGGAGCTGATGAGAAACAAAGTATAACTAATTCATGTTATTCTGAATCAATGTTTGTTACGGTTTTATTCAAATTCATAAAGGGAACCAACTGCATGAGATACTGATTTGCTGAACCGTTACGCCATTATCCAAAGACGATCACATAGAAGACAACTTTTGGTGTAAACCAGTTGCTGAAATAACTTGTGAAGCTCACTCATTTCGTCTAAACACAAAACTAATACATATACTGGAGTGAAAAACTCAGTCTGATGATTGTATGTACATCAATCCTCTAAACAGAAAGATCGTAATTATAATTTAAAAAAAACTGGAGATGTGTATGATGGGGTAGTTCTATGGATAGATAACGTAATAGTTAAATACATACAACTATAAAATTTAATGAATAGTAATTTTGTGAACCAGGAAGTTATTTTAATGAAATGAAAACTCACTTGTTAAGAGTGCTATGTAAGCCCCAAACTTCACGAGGAACATGACCGGGCCTTTTTGGTGGTGGGTTAGGACGATAACTCTTTCTCTACATTGTTAATAACATTTAAAATCGACTTAATATGCACTTACTTTCTCTGCACGACTCAGAATAGCTTCTTTATCAAGCATAGACTTTCTGGGACTTGATTCATTCAGATCGAGAATATCTAGGACATCCATTGCAGTACCCATTGTTTGAAAAACAATGCAACTAAAAACAGATTTTAAAAGTAAACCACTTAAAACATCTTATGACACATAAACATATACAACTCCCAACACTAACCAAAAAACACTTTTTACTCAACTCACGCGTGCTTTATTACAGTCCATAAGAAAACCGATAATGTAGATCAATTAAAAATTAAGATCCTAAAACTTGAGAATTTGTCTGCTAGATTAAAAGTTTGAAATCTACTTCGGATTGGATTTTCAGATAAGTGGTTCATCATGCAGAACATGTAGTACTCAGCCAATAAGTTATCTTTTAATTGAGACAACTGTTCGACTTGCACTATTGACTTTAAATAGTCCAGTCGGTGTTAGGGAATTCACAAGCAACTGATGGTCGGAAGCGATCTCAGGACCCTAACAAAAATCTGAATACTAATAGGATTTCTAAACCCCCGGTAGTTACGCAAGCTACAAACGACATAATGTTGGAATTTGCACTGTCTTACTGAATATTACCTAACCATGAACCGGCCACTTATAAAATAATAAACACACGGTATCTAATTGGATGCAATGACCCTTAAGGATGATGACGGCAACCAAAAAACTGATTACCAAGATGTTTGGCCAACTAATGCCCGTAAATGAACTTCTCGGCCTAGAAGATAGAACAAGTATACTTCAATATAATCATTACTGCAAATAACTGTAGCAAAATGCTTTTCCAGAGATGAAAACTCATTGATTGTAAATACACATATGAAAGATAGACAACCGTCTGTAGTAAATCTTGAGATAAATAATGAAGAACACGGTAAAAATCGCACACGAAAATTACTAAATACTTGTATAACATACAGAAAGGTGAAAATAACCCCTAGGTACCGTGAAGCTTGTTTCCGGCGCTTCACTTATTAATGTCACATAATCAATACCTTCAAAACTTATTTGTATCAACCTTTTTGTTTCTTGAGCTCATTTCTCATTGTTCTGGTGAAGAGTTAAAATTTTAGGAGTATCCGGTGATCGGTAGCCTACTCACTTGAGTGCACTATTTCTAATCAGTTTCGTAATATTTGTGGACCTTTATGTCTTACAATTTCAGTGTGTTCGTCTCAGAGGGTGAATGTTTCTAGAACCAACAGCTAACAACTTACCAGGCGGGAGGTTGTTTGGTCACAATATAAAGACAATAAACAGAGAGTCCGGATGCTAAGAGAGGACTATGGTCTCAAGAGGAAAATAAATAAACTAATTAGTCAATAATGCGAATAGTGTGTGCAGGCAGGAGTGTAAGAGTAGCAAATAAATAGAAACAATAAGAAAGGAGACAGAAATAAGTCAATAATACTTGATTATGATAGGAGTGGATAGGTTATGAGATATTCATCACCTAAAACTAGTTCAAGAATACGCTGACACACTGGTGAGTACAATATTCATACCCTTCCTCGTAAGATTGGTTTCCTAGCCCCAAACCCCTCCTAAATTCCCGTCTTTGTGCTTAATCTGAGAAGTTTGGATCTCCTTTGAAGATAAAATGTGCAAAAAGTCATGAACTTCAGAGTAAGTTTTTGAAGATCCCACAGGTATTTGGAGTTTGACAACGCTAGTGAAATCAAAAGTCATAAGCGAGAAGGTTTGAAGATATATTTGATAGGCTATCGATATATCACAAATCAACCGATCTAGACTGGCTAGCGGTTGCAGAGGACGTTGAGCAAGGCGTTCCCACTCATGATCTTGAGCGGATGCATGACCAAGTGCCTTCAACTGAGGGAGTCCATTAAAACTAACATTGTCAGCAACAAATGTCGAAAAGCTATTGGTGTTATGGATTTATTTACCACTACATCTTTATGAGTGTCAGAAACTATCCCGAATTGACTGCACCAATATGTCTGCGTACAAAATGAGGAGCAGCATTTGATTTGGCTGCGCTTCCAATACAGTTCGGACGAGTTTATAAACTCTCTGGTGCCAAGAAACCTAGGCCATGCTCTAAGGAAATAATCATGAGAGGACGTAAGCTGTTTGCATCCCCCAAGGCTTAATGCTCATAACATAGCATTTTAACAGGTAAAGCTTTCAGACATAGTCTGCTGCTCACTCTTCCACTGTTGTAAGGTCCCCTCGAAGCTTCTGTAAATTCTTTTCGTTTCCGATGGACCACCTAATCTTTACATCGTCAGAGTATACGAGGGTCAGAGGGTTAGTTTTATCAAGGATACCGGTAATACGAATTAGAAAGAGGAGTAGTCCTAAAATATTTCCTTGTGAAACATCTGTTGTTTCGACTCTCCAACTCGCATGCATTCTATGTATTATAGCAGCTCATGTACAATTGAGTTTGTTCATATTTAATTTGGTTAAGCCCCTTTGTTAACATATTTAACGGACAGACTCATTCGTACAGTAACAACTAATCTATACTATTTTACCTTTATTGCTGCTGCACTTGTATGAATATGTATGCTTCAGCATTGCTTGCTGTCTATGCATATATTCATTCTGCTAGCCTTACTATCAATCGCTTAATCGATTCGATGATTCATTCATTTCCATATGTATATATATGTATATTTTAATCCTGTTCGCTCGCTCGCAAGCTCGCACGCTCACTCACTTGCTTTTCGGCACTACTCTTGCATGCTTGCTTAACATGTCTGCAATTTTGGATATCTGTGCGTGGTTCGATAATAAACGTAATCGACACTTCGTATTCGCCTTCTGATTTGGGCCGTTATTGAGTAACGGTTACCAGGACGAACGATGTACGAAGTTTAAGGATGATATCGAATACCGACCAACACATTGTCTTAGTGCTTAACATCTGGTTCTAAAAGTAATTTTGTAGCCAGAATAGAGGTTGGTCAAATAAAACCATTGTAACAGCCTTCTCTGTGAGGAGCACAAGTGGTGCCGAGCCAAGCGCCTTTACAAAGTCAAGGAGCATTAAACAGACCGATATGTTTTGGGTTCGTCCGGTTGATCAGTCTCCCCAAGTTATGAGAAGACTAAATGTCAAGGAGCAGTCTTTTTCTGACCTGTGTTAGGCTCCATGAAAGACGCTCTTCTTCTCCCTGCTGTCCTTTCTGTTTATGTTCCAGTCAAATATATGTAATAACAACAGGGAACAGTCAAATGAAGTAAAAATAAGTATAATGACCAATCTCATGGTCTGACTAATATTCTGACCTACCCAGAACCGCTTGATGCAAGACAGCTTAAAGCTTTAACGCTCTTATGGATGGCTACCCAAGGAACGTTTCTAAATAAACGACTTTCGCGAGACCTCTTTTCAGGTGCATAAACCACAGTGTACAAAGTATACCACATTGAATCAAGCCATTGATAATAGTGACATTAATATTGAAACAGATTATGCTACTAGGATATTTAATACTAGGATTGAGGAGGTAGTTACAAAAACAACGACACACCTACGCTATGACAAAACGTAGAAACAGACTATAGCATTTTTGAAGGCAAGCTACTAGCTGCATACTGTTTGTACGTTTCTTTAAACATTTAAATGAAAGTTACTTGTTACGTTCGACAGATCCAGAAGCTAAGATGAAAGCACAAACATCACTATTCGTCTGAGGAATAACACCGGGTAACATGTCGATTTGTCAATAAACCTTCACAAATTGAATGAACGAACTGGAGACCTATTGTAATTAGAAGTATTCAAATAGGTCTTCTAACCATGAACTCCTGAGACAGTGCAATTCAAGGAAGGCAGAACTAGATGAGCACAACTAAATGTACTATATTTGGAATTTGTAACTAGCGGGGAATCAAGTTCAAAGAAATTATCAGTTAATACAAATACTGCACAGTCACATTTTACTAAATAGCCATCTAGTCGCAAATACGTAGTTGGTGATAAGCATCTTGGGACAATAGCCCCTTGATCCACTAATAGGTATTTTTAAACGCTGTTTGAGGATCACAGTTATTATTATTCACAAACAGCTTGCTTTCCGGTGCTTTCTTACGCTAAATGTTAGGATAAGAATATGATTTCATGATTATTGTATTAAAGTTGATATCAGTTCTTGATAAAATCTCAAACCCTAAAACTAGCTCTTAACTACTAACTCCATATTGATATTTGCCCCATTACTTTTCTTATCCCACACTTGCTAGAGTATGTACTTTAGACTAACCATTTTGTGGGAGTTTGTCACTTTTTGATGAAAATGAGTGGTAGTACAACAGGTTATAATTTATTTGCTGCAGTCCAGTTCTTTTTGACAAGACGATAAATCCACACAACATTACGGAAAACAATTACTCGGTTTTACGACAGTATTTATGAAGTCATTGAAAAAAACCTCTGCTTCAGTGAAATTAATACCATAAAATTTCAAAAATTTAAAGGAAATTTAATCGTCATCAACTGCTTTCCGAAGTCTTTGACAATTTCCACACTTCCGTAAATTTTTTAAACTGCATTTGATCAATCTTTTTTTGGCTTATGAGCTCAATATTAGGATCCCGTGATATGTTACTTGTAGCCAAAAAAATGTCATATTTCTATAGTGGCTAGCAACGGAATCCCGGTCACTAGTTCGATCCTATTTCTGAATCGTAAGTTGAATTTTAGTGTTGATATTCATGCTGAGTTTCAAACCAACAAAATTTCACTCCAAACCTCAGCATATTATGGTCCACAATAGCCACCAACATGTTCAATGGGCGTGGTATCTATTATTATTTAAAAGGTTTTGTATCCCCCAAACTCTCATTGTACACAAATCACAGGAATGCAGGCACATCTAGATGACATATTTTAAATAGAGAGAAACGGGTATCTTGGGATCCACTGATAACCACTATCCGAAAGAATGAATGAATTACATATTATTCTTTTTTTTTAACGTTTCATCAACAGTTCTGTCCAATAAATGTTTCAAACATCGACTAAAACACTTCCAAGTCTCTATGATTAGAGATGGTCATGAGGAAATACTGATCGAACTAGGTTTCGTGAAAGTTGGCGGTAGATGAAGAGAAGCCTAATTTACTACCACTATATAGTAACTTGGATTAAACTACCATTTTGACCGTGATAGATATCAAGTTAGTTAGAATTTATGCCCATATGTATGCTATAGGGTGTATTAGTCTAATTGACTTGGATATCCACGGCGTTTATCTAGTATGTATTTTCACAAAAATCGTAACAAGTGAGATGTATCAAACAGGGAAGTGGAGGCCATCTATCCCTACCATTACAGTATCGGTGCTTATATATGTTCTGTGGAGTCTATTGGTTTGGGACCCGTGTATGCATATTTGCTAAATGTATTAGGCAAATTGATTTTAAAAAAACAGGAGTGAACACCATCTTGCCCTCCCAGCTGTACATAAGAACCTTACATTAAAACCCATACAGTTTCAATATCAAATGACTCCCTACTAAAAAACATCTACAAGCCCCTACTAGTAGGTGTGTAGTGAACATGAACACGACTGGGGACAATCGAATGTATTTAAGCACAACTTACATATTATCTCACTAAAATCTGATAACCATGAAGTAAACAATTAATTTGCAAACTATCAATCGATTGTCTCAGTCTTAACTGTTCCTTCAGCAAAATATCAGTCCATCTTCTCTGATCTCATTCTTCATGCATTTTTTTATACCGATTGCGTTTCATTCCTGTCCGTTCCTTATCGATCTTCTGCCAAAATACATTCTATGTTTGACCATCACCATATACTACTTATATGGATATAAGTAAACCACACCAAAGGTGTACCACAAAGTAATTGTAAAACATTATCCAGATTAGCTAATCAGTTCTTCTAGAAAGCTTTACCAACTATAGTTATCATTTAGCTTAAACAAATAATAAAATATAGTAAGCAAAGATGGATAGTGGCTAGCGGTGGAATCCAGGATGCGCGCCACTTCGTCCTATTTGAAACTCATCAGCTGGATGTACCTGCATCTCAGAGTTGATGTTCACTCTGGGAGGAACTCGAACTCAGTACCTTTCGCTTCAAACGCCATCGCGTTATCCACTCGGCCATCCAGCTAACGAGTCCCAAATAGGATGAAACGCGCGTCAAACTGGATTCCATTGCTAGCCACTATCCATCTTTGCTTACCATACTTGTGAATTTAGGCTATATCGAGGCAATACCCACAGTATGCACCTATGCCAATTAGAGACTGACCAGTTGCAGTCCTAAAACATCAATGGGAAGATCCAAACAAACAATACTAAGTGAATAATAAAATAAATAAACAAACTATTATAACAATTACAATTAATTTTATCAAGTTAGAAACAACATAAATATACCTGAGGGGGGAGGGGGGGAAGGGGGTAGGAGAAGAGCACTAAAAAAAACAATCTCCTGAGATTTTATTACTACTCATCTCTTCAATAGAGAAAAAAAATGCTATAACCCATAAGATCCCATGACATAATAATGAATAAGTTTACTCTTACAAAAAAAAGCCAAAGAATAAAAACAATGAAAGGCTTTCATATTTGTAACCTTGACAACAACAACAACCAAAAAAATAGATAAAGTGTATGTTTCGTTTTTGACAGGAGGGGGAAACTATTTATTATTATAATTATTTCCAACCAATGAATTGAATACCATTTAAATACAAACCTATACGCGGTTAAAATTGAATTTAACACCGACAAATAAACAAACAAACGAACAAAAAATTGGACAACTGATGAAGTAAACAAAATGACTTCATCATGTCTTTAAATAGGTATGTATATAATAATAATAATAATATAAAGTAAATTTCCATTGAACATGGTGATTCTTTTTACAATTTGGCGCTTTATGTCACACACACGCACATTTACATTGTTTCAATGTGTTCAATATAAACAAGTTCACATTGATATAAATTATTATATAACTAGATATATAGTACTACCCTTTTAAAGGTAATATACTACTGAAAACAATAAATAAATGACAAAAAAGCACATAAAATGAAACATCAATAAAATTGATTTTGAGCACATACACATACACACACACACACACAGAAAAAAAAGGGGTAAAGATAATTAAAAACATTAACCTGAGTAAAAAAATTGAAGGTGAAGCTGAAAAAAAATAAGTGATTGGATATTTGTAATTTAGTTGTCAAGGTTGTTTTTGTTTGTATGTTTGTTTGTTTTTGAAGTTTTCAATTGCATTAACTTGTTGAAACAAAAAGCAAAAAAAAAAGGGGGAAAACAAACGGAACACCCCCCCTGAAATGTAAAGTATAACCCCCTCACCCTGAAATGTAAATTATTACCCCACCCTGAAATATATATTTCAATTAAAAAAAATGATTCTTTTTTATAATATTTCATAAAAATCTTCAAATAATTTAACAAAATGATAATCCACTTTAGAACAATATGGACAAATGATTAAATTACTATATTGACTAAAATAATTTAATGGATAAGATTTAATTTTGAGATCATTATTCATTGAAAGTTGATCGGGATCATGATATTGATGTTGATGAGGTAGATCATTTAATGATAACTGTAGTGTATTTGTTGGTGGTGGTGGTTGTGGTTGTGGTGGTGATAAGGTTGAATTGGATGATATTGATAAATTATCTAAACGTGATTGACATGAACCACATGTTAAATGAGCTGAACAACATGGTACAGCAGCAAATATATCATAAGTATAAAGACCACCAACTAGTAATGAAGTACCTAAAGGTTAAGAATAAAAAAATAAATATAATATTTGTTAGAATATTCTTAAATGATCAGTGTTACAATTAAACGTTTACAAATGATAATGATCTCTTCGTCTAGTACATGATATTACAGTACAATGGAAGTTGGTCGCGCAATTTCGTGGATTGGTTGAGGTTAGACATTAACACCGTTGGATGCCGGCTCAGTGGTCTATCGGTTAAGTGTTTGGGGGCGAGACTGGTAGGTCCTGGGTTCGAATCTCGCGAGGCGGCATCGTGGATGCGTACTGCTGAGGAGTCCCACAATAGGACGAAACGGCCGTCCAGTGCTTCCAGGTTTTCTATGGTGGTCTAGCTTCAATTGACTCATGATCTTAACTATATAATAGTACATGATATATTCAAGAAATAAGCGAGTTGAGGTATTAAATCATGTTATCAGTATAAGATTGTGGAGTTTTCTGAGTTTTAATTGAGATCATGAACCGATCAATGTAAGATCACCATCGAAAACCTGGAAGCACTAAACGACTGTCTCGTTATAATAGTTTGTAGGTTGAGCGTTCATGAACGAGACATTAGGTCCTAAGTTCAAATCCCGTTTGTGGGTTCGTGAATACTCACTATTGAGCAGTCTTACACTAGAATGAAACGGCATTCCAGAGCTTCCAGTTAACATTCTGTATACAGGAATGACTTTTTCAAATTCTCTACATTCCTATTTTTCAACATGATTTTCAGATGGAACTAATACACCTATAATCAGATAAAAACCTTAATGAAAACACCAAATATGCAACATTGATTGAGTATTATCCATCATTTAACAAGGGATCAGTTTTCTTATATAAAGAAACTTAACATGTAAAATGTTCATTATCTTGACTTTAATTTACTTTTGTGTTATATCCTGATAAGAATAATGAATGGTAACTTTTGAGACCCATTTATGGACCAATACTATGCGTATATTTCCTATTGTATAATTGTTAAGTAACTAAACTATTCATATTCATGTCCCTCTTATTATAAGCTTCATTTTGACCTATGAACTACTATTATACGATTTACCATTCTTGAGCTATGCCCTGTCTATCAATTACTATCTTCCTTATTCACAGCCACATTTAACTAAATCTTGTACAAATGTTGTTTCCTATTTTATGGTACAATGTGGTCTGTCTGTTTGGCATGTAAACCCAGAATGTTTGGTATAAATGATTCACATTGCAGAGACTGTTATTGGTGTTCTGGACTTAACTGGGTGGGTCAGACAGAAGCAGAATCGATACGTAATCTAGGTTGCTTGCATGAGTCCAATCGATAATTCACTGCTCTCTAATCGTCGGTATTATCACGTTATACATTAACAGGGAACAAGTTATAACAATTTGTAAACAAATGCTTTTATAATATGACCTACACTAAGTCGAACTGAAGATCTCAGTTAACAGACGTAAATCTAAACACATTTTGACGTATTACAACAACAAACAAAATAGTAAGCAAAGATGGATAGTGACTAGCAGTTGAATCCAGTTTGACGCGCGTTTCGTCCTATTTGTGACTCGTCAGCTGAATGTACTTGCATCTCAGAGTTGATGTTCACTCTGAGACTCCAACCCAGTATATTTCGCTTCAAACGCCATCGCGTTACCCACTCGGCCACCGAGTCCTGATAGCCACTTGCTTGTGCAATGGGGTGAACAAACAAAATAATTCACAACTACAACGTAGTAACTAGTGAGAAATTATGCACAATATCCACTCATTTCATCATTAGTTCTGGTTATTAAATAAGTCTTACCTTCTCTATTTTAAAAAAACGATGTTTATTTATATTCTAACACAAAATAATTTTACATTTTATATGAGCATCAAATTTAATTTATACAAAAACAGCTGACTGATCAATCAATCCTATTGTGATATATGCTACTGATATCAACAGATATAAGTAGTATATATCATCAATCGAAAATAAAATGCCTGGAGGCAGAAGCTTAAGAAGATCAAAGAAAAGAGAATGAGAACAAAGAATGATTGTTGTGCCAACAAAAGAACAATGAAGTCTGACACAATTGATTGACTGATATTATGCAAATGAAGTATTCCATAACTTTGTATCCAATTACATTCGATTGTCCCCCACTTATGTTCTCATTCATTACAATAGCAGAAGAATCTAAGACACATGTCTCATTCTATTTAGTACACATCAGCTGGATGTACTTGTATCTCAGAGTTGATATTCACTCTGGGACTCGAACCCAGTACCATTTGCTTCAAACGTCATCGACGTTATCCACTTAGTTACTGAGTCCTGTTACTACAATATATTGAATTTTTTTATATTTTAGAACCATATCACATGATAACATCGAAGTATACAATATATAAGATTGAATAATCAGATCTCTTTAAAAAATATAAAAAATTTATTGTAATATACATCGTAATAATAATTTTCTCTTGGCAACAAATATGTGCTTTTCCCTGTTTTTACTGAAAAAAAGAACTTATTTTCTTTTATGTACTTTTAAGATAAAATAAATAGAGGGGGGGAAAGTACAGGAATTTTTTTCTTTCTACTCATATCCAATAACAAGGCCATATATAGTAGGAGAGAGAGAGAAAGTACAACGAGTTATATAATCTATTATAATCTTTACATTTTCAAAGAAAAAAATTCTTTGAATGTATAGAACAATATGAATAAGTTTCATTCATATAGAATGATGGTATGACTAAGGGTGGAGAGAGTCAGTTCACCCCTCTCACATGGACACATGTATACAGCCACTGACAGGGAGGTCTTACTCAGTGACTTCTCGCGACATTACTGTTGTTTATGAAATTAAGAGGACAAAAAGCGGATGTCCAACATTCTAACCAGGATAGTGGATAGAGAGGATCCACCTAGAGGAGTTGGAAAACCCTGATTCAAAACCAATGGTGCACATGGGCTCCAGGATCCTGAAGGTGCAAATAGAGTATGAACCTATTGTTGGTCACTGGCTACCATGTGACTGCATCTCCTGACGTCACTCCACCGCCTTATGGATCAGACCTTTAAGTCAGTGGCTCGGAGTGTGACCTCACAAGAAAACCACCTAATTCGTTGTGGGCACCCGGATAGTATCACAGCCCACACATAAATCAAGTAACTCATGTGGCATATATCTATTTGGTGCCTTCTTTTACCAATGTTTATGTGCCTAATTAAAAAATTGGTCTATCCCATAAATTTGAAGACTGAAATAAAAAGGTATTGTCATTTTACAAAATTTTAGGTAAAACAATTTTATTCCTTCAAAAGCACTTCAAATATGCGGCAATACTCTCAGCCCCGATCTTATTATTAAAAGCATCCGTGGGAGTTTTCAGAAATCAAACTCTTCAGGTGTATGGCAGTAATTTAACGCTTTTTAATCTCAGCATTGAGTTTCGAGAACAAAAGTAAACATCAGAAAACTAAGTTTGGTAAGAAGGGAAGGTGATTCATTATGGTTTTAAGGACTTGTAGATAATCGCCACCGAATACGCAGACATATTGTCGTGATGGAGAATCTGTTTATCCCCATCACGCGATTACTCAACCAGTTGAGGAACTCCTTCTGGAAATCAGCAATAACTGTTTGAGTTTCAGTAAGAAATTCATGATGACTAATGTATGATTAAACAATAGGAAAACAGAATTTTCTTTAGTCATCCATTTGCATATTTTGCTGTGTTCTGAAATCTAAACAGTCTTCTCATCTAGTCTCCAAGTGTCCTGACAACACCGTGCTTTTTCTGTACTGAAACTCTGCATTCTGTCCAATCACTTCGAGACAACACTTCGCAACGTATTAGTTACAAGCAATGTTCTAGGTATCATTCACTACAAATAACACCATATGTATAAAGTATTTATTACCCAGTTTGTATATCAGATATAAATTAGCTATCACCCATAAGTAGTCGAGAGGACATACACTACGTTAATATATAAGATGCTTGTAGGTAATCAGCACTCCTCGAACTAGATTTCGTGATAGTTGAAAATCAACAAAAAAGTATGGCAGCAATCATGTAAAAGCTGGTACTACCTTTAAAAGGTTTGAATTAACTCATTCACTAAACACTTAGGAATGAGTTACACTCTAATTATAGGAGAAAATGATACAATCCAATTGTCCAAACAGTAAAAGATGGAGCGTGGTCCGGACTTGGGACTCAGTAGTTGACGGTTGAAAGCCTTTAAACACTAACCCACTTCTCCATTAGAAGATCTGAATTCACTTTACTCAGTTTGACAATCTTAGACGTTAATACTAAGCTGTTCAATGAGCGACTGACCACTTGTAGACTTGAGATATTTGTATTTTTTTGGTGTGGAGAGTTTAGTAATTTTATAGTTCACGTCATGAGTCAATCGAAGCTAGACCATCATGAAAAACCTAGAAGCACTGGACGGCCGTTTCGTCCCAGTATGGGACTCCTCAGCTGTGCGCATCCACGACCCCACCTCGCGCGATTGAAACCCAGGACCTGTCAGTCTCGCGCGAGAGCGCTTAACCTCTAGACCACTGTGCTTTCAGGTTTTCTATGGTGGTCTACCTTCAACTGACTCATGACTTCAACTATAAAACTACTAAAATCTTCACAAAAAAACCCTTCTGATATTGATCAACATATACTCAATAATGACTGGCTTGAAGAGATATTTCCTGGAGTTCTAGTGAGAAGCAGTGACCAGTGGAGTTCAACCAGGTCTGTTGTGAGATAGTAACTCACAGAAGACAATGGTGGACGGTTGCTCAATTTCGTGGATTGGTTGAAGTTAGACATTAACACTGTTCGATGCAGGCTCAGTGGTTCCAGAGGTTAAGCGCTACGGCGCGAGACCAGTAGGTCTTGGGTTCGAATCTCGCGAGGCGGAATCGTGGATGCGCACCGCTGAGAAGTCCCATAATATGACGAAACGGCCGTCCAGTACTTCCAGGTTTTCCGTGGTGGGCTAGTTTCAATTGACTCATGACTTCAACTACAAAATATTTGTATTTACTTGTTTACTGAGTAGTAACCAATATCATTATGCCCACTTCTGTCTGTCTGTCTGTCTATCTGACTGTCTAGATATTTTTTTGTCAATCAACTCATTATCTATTTTCTTTCAATGTATTCTTAAGACCTGGAAGCACTGGACGGCCGTTTCGTCTTATTGTAGGACTCCTCATCAGTGCTTCCAGGTTTTCCATGATGGTCTAGTTTCAACTGATTCATCATCTCAACTATTAAAATTACTATAATATCCACGACCCCCCCCCCTTCTAGTATTCTTAAAAGATGATGATTATGATGCCAAAAAATTTCGCAATCGTTTTTTTTCTTATTTCACCGTTAACTTTTCCCAAATTCTTAAAGTATTGATTACCTCATAGAATAAATGACCCCATATAATAGTGACTCATTTTGATTTCAGACAGAGAATGATTAGATTTCTACAAACGGAAGAATCTCATTTCCATTCGAAAAAGAAACATGAAGCATGAAGAACTATGTCAATGCGTGTCTACAAGGAGACAGAGAAACACACATACAGAGAGAGAGAGAAAGAGAAAGAAAGGGAGCATGTATGATGATTATATTCCAGACAAGAACAGACTATTTAACCTTAAATTGACCTGAAATAGTTTATAGACAATTTCTTCACATGTTCAATAGATTTTACTGAATGAAAGAAAAAAGAAAAACGTTTGCATAGTTTAAATGACTGACTGATTTCAACTAGACAACTATTAGAAATCAGGAAGCAGTTGATGACTGAAATCCTTCAACGATGTGTATCTATAACGTCTTATCTGGAAATTGAATCTAACAGTGTCAACGTCTAACCTCAGTCAATTCACTAGATTGTACAACCTTTATCTATTTTCTATAGTGAAGAATTGTCTCAAACTCGATATGCTTAAACTTTACTGATTATAGCTCCTTACAAGAACTTACTTGCTTACTTACTTACGCCTGTTACTCCCAATGGAGCATAGGCCGCTGACCAGCATTCTACAACCCACTCTGTCCTGGGCCTTCCTTTCTAGTTCCTTCCAACTTTTGTTCATTCTTCTCATATCTGTCTCAATTTGTCGGAGTAATGTGCTCCTTGGTCTTCCTCTTCTCCTTTGGCCTTCAGGATTCCATGTGATGAGGGCTTGCCTTGTGACGCAGTTGGGTGATTTCCTCAGTGTGTGTCCTATCCACTTCCAGCGCTTCTTCCTGATTTCTTCCTCCGCTGGAATCTGGTTTGTTCTCTCCCAAAGTAGCTTTTTGTTGATAGTGTCTGGCCAACGGATTCGAAATATCTTGGGTATCCTAAAGCAAGTCTCTAGTGACCATATGATTATTACTAGTTATATTGGTGGGATTTGTGGAGACTCTAAAGTTTTCATGGTTTACATTGAGGTTGGTTCCATACTAGGACGAAGCATTCATTCAGTGCTTCAAGGTTTTTAATGGTGGTCTAGCTAAGATCAGCTTGTGGTTAAAACTGTGAAAATTTTGCCATCTTGAGAAAATCCTCTTAAACCCGAGCATATGTAACACATGTCCTGGACGTCTCAGTTAATGACACATTTTTTTATCAACCAACCTTTACGTAGTATCCTACTCCCAGACCTATCTGATAAATCTACCAAATACAAATAATCCTTTGAACATATCTATGATCAAGTCAACATATATCATCTAATTTGAAATCCCATATTATCTTGTTGTTGATACTCGTGAATGAATTCTCATCAATCTCTGTTGTCTGTGTATATTACTGAAAGAAGTATCACAATTTATTGATCACTGGGTGGTGATCAATGCCATGAGTGTCAAGTCCTTCTTAATGCTGGTCGAATGCTATCGATCAAGTTGCAATGTGGCCACTAGTCTAGGTGGCTGGACACTGGTAACGTCTCTGACTGTGAAGCTGGGTGACACGGGATGGAATCCGTCAGGGAGCACCAGTTCCCTCAATATTACAGGTACACCTTGCTGATGAGTGCCATGTAGCACGAAACCCTGGTCCAGGGTTTCCTGTTGACCATCTCCAACCACCATCTTATCTCGAAGTATCACAATGTTACAACATTTTTGGTATCTTTGAGTGGTTGTTTGAAGTGAAATCCTCAACACTCATTTCATCCTATTCAGTACTCAACAGCTGAATGTACCAGTGATGATGTTTACAATGATATTCGAATCTAATGTTTATCACTTTAAAGGTTATATATGTATGATTACAATAAAAAATTACCGTCTTATTACATACAAATTTTGTATAAAACATTCATTCAACAGTGATTAGCTTTCAATAATCTTCATCCGCCAACCTGTACAATTAATTTTCCTGCATTGTATCATGATATGTGCTACTGATATCGACAGATATAAGTAGTATGTATCACCAATCGAAAGTGGAATGTTTGGTGGCAGAAGGTTGAGAAAATCGAAGAGAAAAGAACGAGAACAGAGAGTGATTGGTATGAAAATGAAAGAATAACAAAGTCTGAGACAAATGATAGCTGTCTCCACATAGTGTTCTTGTTCACAATGGTAGTAGTTATACATTTGAATGCCGGCTTAGTGGTCTAGAGGTTGAGCATTCATGAGTGAGGTCGAAGATCTTGAGTTCGAGTCCCACATGTGCCATCGTGGATGCGCACTGCTGAGGAGTTCCATAATAGGACAAGAATGTCTTTCAGTGCTTACATGTTTCCAATGGTAGTCTAGTTTAGATCGATTCATGAATTCACCTAATTAAATCTAAAATTGAAACTCAAAGATTTAAGCAAACTACCAACTAGGGACTTTGCCTAAACAAACAAGAGTAAATATGATAGATACTAAAATTAAGTTTAGTTAGAATGAGTAATGTATTCAACATAGTCTTCATCATTCTTGAACAATAGAACTATAGAAACCAACAATATAAGAAATTAAAACTGACAAATCTTCTGACTGAATGTTTGAGTCGGTTTCATAAGTTCTTCTAATAGCCTCAAGGTGAATCTACACGACAACTTGAACACGAAAGAGAAGGCCCGAAATATGGAAAGAACGCCTTACTTCAAAGTTGATTTATGTACAGAAAATCGAGGATGTTTATAGCATTCTGGGTGGCCTTGGGCTTCTGGAAATTTCTGGAACCCCTAGCAGGATAAATAATCATCCAGTCAGATATGCGATACGTGACTATTTACTTTCTAGATGTTTCTGAGATACTTCTATTTAATGTTGATTGGGTAAAATGCTTCCCAGCGTTTTCAGGGCTACTCTGGACGTTTTTTGAGGAATATCTTGCGTCATCCCAACAAAAACTAATAGATTTGCAACCTCGGAAATCACAAAACGTTATTCTTTAATGATGAAAAAGACTTGTCATGATTGTACATTCGATGTCCAAGTTGGCCGACGGGGTATCATGTTATTACTATCTGCTAAGTTCAAAGAGAGTTGTATGCTATAAGTGTACACCCCTCTCTTTTATTAGATCACTGATTAAAATGTTTAACCTTCAACCGCTAGGTCAAACATTTGAACTCCACCCCAATTACCTACTTCGCTTTAGACAATAGGGTAGTATCACTAGTTCTCACACTTAAAGTATTGACTCGAATCCTAATACACTAACCTGTATCTGATAAATGAACCAAAGATGTTTAACAAACGAAATAAAAATCTTATTTTCATAAATGAATATTTATTTTCTGATATCTACCAACTTACCAGACCAAGGTTTACTACAAATTTTACATCTAATTCCTTTGAAATCATTTACTTGACTAGTGGCAACCAAATTTACTGAATGCATACAATTCATGCACAAAGCATGTAAATAACGGCATTGCCTAGTAGATGAATGATTCGTTGAAAACCTAGATGGTATACTATTATTGCTATTATTACTACCAGCACCTTGACTTGAGCCCCCACCCCCAAGAGCTCCAGTATTAATCATATTATGCTGTGTTGAATTTAATTGTTGCCTAGGTCCAAGACAACCAGGCGGTGGTGAGATAATCTTTAATGGAGCTAAAAGTTTTAAAGCTATTTCATTTATAGACTGATAATCATTTGTCGATGACACTAAATAGTTACCGATACTGCTGTTATCATTGTTATTAGTAGTAGTAGTATTGTGTGCGCGATGAGTTTGTTGTTGTTGTTGTTGAACAGATTGGTTCTGTATACCATTCGTATGCCAAGTAACTCGTAGGCCACCACCCTTACGATGACCTTCATTAGAACGATGACATAATGGACTGATGAAAAAGATACCATCTATCACAGGAAAATGATCATAAATTGGCAGAATTTCTTGACATGCTAAACAGTAAACTTCAGAAACTCGATGATTTGTTAACTGGGCTAACAGAAATGCACGTGTATCTTCATTTCCTGTACAACTATCATCATCCATTTGAATGAAATAAGCATTTTGTTTATGATTTGGTAAATTCTAAAATGAAGGTATTTTGCAAAATATCAGATTAGTATAATTAGAGAAACAATAATGTAACTAATGAAAAGCGTGTAGTATTTTCCTTAGAATTATGATGTAAGTTATAAGCAAAGATGGTTAGCGGCTAGCAGTGGAATTCAGGACGCAAGTTTCATCCTATTTGGGACTTGTCAGCTGGATGTACTTGCATCTCAGAGTTGAAGTTCACTCTGGGATTCGAACTCAGTGCCGTTCGCTTCAAACGCCATCGCGTTATCCACATAGCCATCAGGACTGTGTATTGTGACAAATATGGTGCACTTTTTATAAGGAAGGAAACTGATTTAATCTATATTTTACAAAAGAACATTTTTATGACTTTGATTCATTCATTTATTGAAAAGACTATGTACACTATTACCGCTTTTCAAATTCGACCTACTCATTTTATTTAGCATCTAATACATTTACATGTCTGAAGCTTTCTTGTTACTCAATCACTATATGCAAACATTGGTTAATACTCAATGACCGATCAGATTAAGTATCTCAATGGTACAAGAGAACATAACTCAGTGAAAACGTCTCTGACTGATTCAACTTTATCTTTCATGAAGACTCAAAATACACCTTGAGTATGAGTATTAACTACCACGAATCCCAAGTAAAACAAACGGGGTTCCTGTTAAACGGCTACAATCATTTAACATTAATTTTTTATTGTCATAAAAACTAAGGTAAATTTGTTTGGTCTTCTAGCGGGTTCGTTTCAACACTAACTAGAGAAATCATTACATCAAGATTTTACTAGGATGAAGTGATACTGTGATGTGGGTTACTTATATGCATATAAGTAGTATATAATCATGGTCGGGCATTGAATGTATTACAGTAGAAGATCGATAACAAATAACGGTATAAAAATGCATGTACAATGAAATTTGAGATGATGAACTGATATTTGCAGAAAGAATGGTCAAGATTGATAGTTTGCAAACTAACTGTTTACTTCATGGTTGTCTGTAATTTTGTGCTCAAATACATTCTGTTGTCTCCACCCGTGTTCCTGTTCACTACAATACTAACTAAATAGGACTTCTACCCTTTGAACACCAAAGTTTTCGATTTGAATGGGGTTTTTTTAAATCAAAGCAATTGGAGAACATACTGTTGAACTTGTAGCTTAACGTCACAGATTAACAACCTTTGAAAGCCAGGAAGTCCAAGAGGTTCCAATGAATTTATTCACAATTTTTTAACCCATCGTTAGTTTACTCACGTTATTATCTGCTTTATTTCAATTAGACTCAGTGAAATAACCATCATGTTTATGGAGAGTACTTACTTCTAACTGACATCAGTTAGGGGATGCCAATGGAGTCCAGATGAAATTCATCAATATCAACAGCAAGATGGTCATTAACTAATCATGGTGGATGACAGTTACCTTATATCTCGAATTAATTGAATTTAAAAATCTTCCCACCACCACCGCCACAAGATCTAAAAGTCCCGGGAATAATATTTTCCACAGTAATGAATATACACCGCTAAAAAAATCTCAAAATGAACAAAATAATTCTTCAGTACTTCCAGATCTTCAGTAGTAGTATCTTAACTTCTATCAGTCCATAATCAATACCGTAACCAAATAAAACTACTCTCTATAAAACAAAAATGCTTCTCAATCAAATTCAATCATTTCATCAATAATACAATACAACTAACCATGAATACATTGAAATCATGCCTTTGTAGAAATATATTTCCTTTAGTATTAACAACCTTCTTCATTTTCGTTTCAACATTATTGTTACCATGCCAATGAGTCATTCTCGATTTACTAATTGAATCATTTGACCATGTAGTATTCGACTTAACATTATGATGATAAGCAGTATTTGTATTCGTAGTAGAAGTAGTCGTCGTCGTCGTATTAGTAGTACATCCAATAGTTGAAGAGCTGATATTTCCAGTACCATCAGATGTAGAGTGATGACGTCGACTACCAATTGCTGAAAGAGGTCTATTCATAAGATTAATGTTACCAATACTGTTATTGTTGTCATTGTTGTTAGTAGTATTGTTATTCACAGTAGTATCTAAACTTCTGTCAAAAAGATCATCCAAGTTCACAGTTGATGAATAACTCTTTCTTGTTGTTGGCGTAGATGAATCAATTGAATACTTGGTAACGTCATTTAACACAGCTGCATCATCTTTGTATAATTGAAATTTCGGGATAAAATGATGTTATTTAATTAGAAGGGATTTTGTGGAGATTTAGTATTTTCATAGTAGAAAGCATGAGCCAATTGGAGCTAGACCACCAAGAAAAACCTGGAAGCACTGGACATCCGTTTCATCCTATTGTGGGACTCCTCAGCAGTGTGCATCAACGACTTCGCCGTCCAGTGCTTCCAGGTTTTCCTTGGTGGTCTAGCTTCAATTGACTCATGCCTTCAACTATGTTATTTAATTGACGAAAAGATAGATACAACAATTTAAAAAAAACACCTTAAGTCCCATTCAAGATTCACCAATTGTATATGCCAGTAGTCTTTTAAACCCTGTACTCAATCATCTTTTAAAATCTAACGAAACTACTGGTTAGACCACTAACATTGCTCATTGCAACATCTGCAGCTTGGATTTCACTAAAAGTTATCAATAAATATGTTACTAATAGCTTAAAAATTTCCATTTTATTCAAGTGCTCACTAGTGACTAGCTTCATGATGAATTTCCTACAGTTCTAGTGAGAAGTCGTGATCAATGGAGTCCAATCCGTGTCCGATAGCGTGAGACAGTTATCCACCTCAAACAATGGATGGAGGGTTGTGCAAGGTCATGGATCGATTGAAGTTACACATCAACACTGTTAGATACTATTTCAGGGGTGTAGAGTTTTAGTGTTCGCACGCAAGACCGAATTTCCTGGGTTTGAGTCCCACATGTGGCATCGTGGATGCGCTCTGCTAAGGAATGCCACACTAGAACGAAACAGTCTTCTAATGCTTTCATTTTTTTCAGTGGTGATCTAGCTTAGATCAACTCATGAATTCAATTATTACAACATTTCATTTATCTTGGAAGTTTTTCAACTTTGATCGGTTGGTAAGTAATGAAATCCTGACACAGTTACAAACCATTCTCCCCAAAATCTAGGACTAAATGTTTGTCTACCTTATGAAACGGAGAATTATCAAACAAAAGTTCTTTCCGTAATGTTATATGCCTGTAAAGCTGCATTTTCGAAGATAGGTCGCTAGGTGATACCAATCATATGCTCCAGCTTAAATTGACATAGATGAACATGATAAAGAAAGCCAAATTTTAATTTTAAAAAAAGAAATATGACATATTAAGGAACTTCGACAGATCACATGCTGTCACAGAGCTATATGGTAGGTAAGAAATCCAAGTGTTGGAGGACTATTGTCAACTGACGTATTATTCACTTAATCAAGGTCATCGACCACACACCTCCTTGCCTTGACAAATCCAGTTATATATTTACGCTTATGAGTTGTGTACATTATTATTATTATTTAATCTTTGGGAACAGAACTTCCCACACAATCATCATACGTTTCTGTCTTTTCATAGGTAGTTAGTGAACTGTTAATGGATGTGTATTATTGATGGCAAATCGATTGATGAAGTAGTGAAACTTCATCAGTTGAGATGGCTGGGACACGTGTTACGTATGCCCAACCACTGACTGCCTCGACGTGCAATGTTTTATGGTGTAGGAGTAGGTTGGAAGAAACATGGGGGCGACCAAACCAAAACGTGGCACAAATCCATGAAGTCACTGACAAGTGGACTGAGCCATGTTGGTAAGTGTAGACTACCTGGTTGGGATCTGCGAGATGATAGCAACCGATGGTTAGAGATCTTGAATGACATGGCTCAAAATCGTTTGCAATGGTGAAGGTGCATCCTTTCTATGTGTTCTCTCAAATTCTAATCTTCTGAATTCTTCATGTCCCTATCCTTTTTCTCTTTCCAAATTTATTTCACTGTATTATACTCATTGCATAACATCTTCAAACCCTAATCTTTCCGATTACTGCTTATACTCTTACTACTTCTACCACTATGGGATTTGAATCAACAACTGGATCTCTGTGCTAATGTGGTATGGCAACTCGAACTGATGTACATACGTATGAAGTTCTACGTTGTGACTGACTGACTGACTGTGTATTATTGACTGAATCAGACAACAAAATATACTACTCATAACGATCATAACAAAGAATTGAATATATACAGAATAAATAAAACTATCATAAAATAATAAATATCTACTTGGTAATTTTATTGGATTATTTATAGTTGCCCCTTTGATTAATGCTCTTGGTATTGATTGACCTGTTTGAATATTTGTCATTCCCCATGGTATAGAATTCTCTTCATTCGCTTTCATAAGATCATCTCCTTTCATTGAAAACATAAATTGATCATATGAATTATCACTACAACGGCGACTAGGATCAACAGTATGTTCACCGGTTGATAAACCACTATGATATCCACTACTCATACTACTTGATGTATTACTGGTTGAAAATTTAGTAGGATCATTCGTATCACGACTTAATGAAAATCGTCTGTAAATAGAAGAAAAGTGACAAACATTACAGTTTCAATTAGAATTCATTCAATATACACTGTAGGTCAATTTCTTCTTATATTGATTTAATTTCGGGTATCGATGGTTATTTCATCAAAATTGATTAATCACTGGGTAGTGATCAATGTCATGCGTGTCCAAACCTTCTTAGTGCTGATCGAATGATATTGATCAAGTTGCCATGTGGCCACTAGTCTAGGTGGCTCGACAATGGTAACGTCTCTGACTGTGAAGCTGGATGACACGGGATCTAATCCGTCAGGGAGCACTAATTCGCCCAAGATTATAGGTACACCTTGCTGGCGAATGCCAAGTAACACGAAACCCGGGTCCAGGGTTTCCTGTTGACTACCTCCAACCACCATCTTATGGATATTTCATCTTAGAATGAGATTCATCAGCAGTGTTGAATCTAGGAACTTCAAATTTCCAGATAGGTGGATTACTTCTAGATTACTGAGCTGTGACCTGATGTTAAGCATTATCGAATCTAATCAATTCACAAGATATCACTTCTGAAGATTCGCATACTAGAACAAAACACCTATCCAATACCTTTTTATTTTAACGACATATTACGAAGTGATTTTAAATAAAGACTAGCCCCTGATAACCACCGTGTATGAGATCGTTGTGATCGACCCAGTGAGGACCCGCTACAGCAGCAAAAACCATTGAACATGAAACCTATAGCACATTGGAACTATAGTTAATTTCTTGTATCTATTTGTACACTTGTAAAATGATTGGATGGTGTAGATGATAATGTTTGTGGTGTCTGACCTGTAAAGATTAACCAGTAAAACAGGGAATCTCCTTATTCTTATGATTACGAAATTAAACAAACTTCAAAGTAATTTTATAGTTGAAGGCATGAGTCAATTGAAGCTAGACCACCAAGGAAAACCTGGAAGCACTGGATGACCGTGGTCTCACTTCAATTGACTCATGCTTTCAACTATGAAAATACTGAAATCTACACAAAACCCCTTCTGATTACAAGATTACTGTTTTCTCTCCTAAAAAAATATTCACTTCTAACAGCTGCTTTCTGATTGGTTAAGAACTGACTGTAAAGTCATCGCGGTTGTTTGAAGTTCAGCTTTACTCTGTACTTATTGTACTCTCATCAATAAATAATGTTACCGAACTTCCTTTTAATTAAAAAGAAAAACAAGATAGTCGGAATCAGGAATTGTACGTATGTCATAAGTGTGTTTAGTTCTCTATTAGGCGGCCTGTTTAAGCATCTGGGCTACCTGTTCCTGTCATCTAGATATTTCAACAAGTTATCTAATTTCGTCTGTTTTAATACATCATTATGGCTAATAATCGCACAACCGATTCAGGTGCGTTTCTGAAAAGTGTAAGACCTTTCGCTGTAAAGGTTACAGAAGGCCTAATCAGAGATATCGTGGTTGCTGGCAATATGCAGCGAGAAGAATGTACATTATCCAGATGTCGATTAACTGGGCTGCTAACTTCTAACTGGCGATTACTCAATATTTATCGTCAGGAAAGACGAAGAAGTAAGAAACGGAAATTTGTTGAAGTACTTTGTGCTGAGAATTCTATATTGTACCAAAAATATAATATTGAATAAAGCTAATAATAATGATAATAATAATAAATATAAGTTGTAGGTGTGTGTGTGCGTTTGTGTTTGTGAACAGTTTCACAATATCCACGTGAAGTCATACACATAAATCCACACGTGGAATCGTCAACATCAAGAAATGCATATGAAATCAACAATTTAAAATAGATCTTATTGTTTTCATTATAGGATAGTTAGATCATATGATCTCAATACAATGGCTAATGAGTTCATTCAATTGATTGATCTAATTCATGACAAATTATGAATAAATGGAAAATAACTAGTACATGGATAAACATCAAATAAAATTCATGAAATCTAGGTTACATAAATCTTATTTCATTTTATTGCTAGGCCTCTATTTCATATTTGATTACGTCATTATAAATAGTCCTGGAAGTCTTAGAAATCTAGGATATGAAGCCGACTAGCCTGGTGTGTCGATAGAAAAATTGGATTCATCTCTTGTCTAGAATTAGAATGGAAGGCATATATTCAATGTTTCTCATGATTTTCATTGAAACCTATTATGGAATCTATGAAACTTACTATCTTTAAAACATTATTTTCATAAATAGATCTCAAGATTTGATCTATTTCCTGAGTGCTTTCTAGAATTTTAGTAGTTGAATTCATGAGTCTATGTAAGCTAGACCACCATTGAAAACCTGGAAGCACCGGACAACCAATTCGCCCTATTATGGCACTCCTCAATAGTGCGCATCCACGATACTGCACACCGGAATCGAACCCAGGACCTTCGGTTTCGCGTGCCAACACAACCTTTACACCACTGAACCGGTACCCAACAGTGTTAATGTCTAACTTCAATCAATCCATGACCTTGCGCGACCCTTGATCCATTGTCTAAAGTAGGTACCTGTTTCTACCCAACACGGATTGGACTCTACTGGTCACGGGTCGTGCTAGATCATGGATCAACTGAATTTATACATTAACACTGTCAGGTACCGGTTCAGTGATGTAAAGGTTAAGTTTTAGTACGAGAAACCTAATTTCTTGGGCCCGAGTCCCGTATGTGGCATCGTAGATACGCACTGTTGAAGAGTGCCATAATGGGACGAATCAGTTGTCCAGTGCTTTCAGTTCTTAAATGGTGATCTAGCTTACATAGTATCACGAGTTCAACTTTTATAATTATCACAATCTCCACAAACCCCCATTCTGATAAGTTTCTAAGTTTCACGAAGTATATTATTTAGTACAGTTGAAAAGTTTCTTTGAACTGACCTTTGTTCATAAACTCCAAAATGACCATAAAAGAGAATGTCCGAAACTAAATATTATAACCAATAACCTTCTTCAGAGAAAAATGTACTTTTCAAGTGGAATAAGCATTCACATCTCTGACAAAATGATAATGAGGCAAAAAAAAGACTTTAGAAGAATGACAAACTATCTAACTCAGAAACACATCAGTTCTATTTTGTTACCTTAACTGGGTAAAAGACAATATACCTAATTTTACAAGTATCTTTTTCTCAAGATGATTACTTCTATTGTTTATACATTTAATTATGCTACTCCCCTCCCTCTCTCTCTCACTCGCTCACACACACATACAACATTAATATCTATATGTGTATGTATACCCCTACGTAAGTACGCATAAATTGTTTACGGCATAATCATTATCAGATGATCTCATTTTATGACAACAATGTCCTTGAATAAGAATAAATTTGTAAACGAAAAGAGTAAATAAATTTTTATAAATAAAAAATGTGAAAGGAGAGAAAAATAATTTGGTTGGTTACTACAAACTGATAGCTTTGCGTATTTTGATCAGCTGTTGCTCTCCATTCGTCACATTCAACTCTGACTGACTACTCCATAGTAAGAAATGTGATATTAAGTGCTAATCGAATTGCATTGATCAAGTACCAATGTGTCGACCATTCTAAGTGACTTAACATCCTATGCAGTATAGTTTTGATGCTAAGATGTTGAAGATATGTGGTAAAAAGTCTTTTTCGATCAATGTTTATCGCTAATATCTGCCTATCTCTAATGATGAGAGAGCTGATGACTTTCGTGAGATTCGAACCAATAATATTCAACGTCATCAACATTTAGATATCCTTTGACCTAAAAGTCTGATCCACAAGGCAAAGTAGTATCGTAAGGAGATGCAGTTCCATGTTAGCTGGTGACCAACGATTGATTCATACGTCATTTGTTTCCTCAGGATACTGGAGCCCATGTGCACCATTGGTTTGGAATCAGAGTTTTCCAACTCCCCCTCAGAGGCTATATACGCGTGATCATGTGTGAGCATTTCGAGAGCGAGGGCAGCCCCCCCCCTCACTCTCGGCCGTACCAGGGCATTTGGGAGCACACTAATTTATAACTACTTTTCAACCCTAGGAAATGGTTGAAGTCTCTCAAGACCACTTTAGTATAGCTCAAACATCATCCATAAATTATAGTTTCAACTAGTCATTTGTTGAATGATTAAAAAAAGAGAAAAAGAGAGAAAAAAAGAGAAACACCATCGATCATTGCTACAGTTACTCAAGATCATCAATACTATGAAGGTTAAATTCTTTCTTATATTTGTTATCATAATAATAACATTCACTTACCAGTAACATTAGAAGTGGAAGTTACTGTTGAATGAATTGATGATCTATACAACGTATATTGATTACATGCTGGACATTCATAAAGTCGAAATAAACCTTCCATAAATGATTTATGCAAAGGTGAATCATTGAAATTTGATAGAATTGATGTTGATGATGATGGTGATGATGGTGACGAAACGTTTGGTTTTATGGTTGAGGTTGTATCAAATGTTGATGATGTTTGTAATAATGAATTATTGAACGAATTATTTAATAAATGACAATAGAAGTCACAACATGCATCCCAATGTTCTAAACATTTCCTGTGTATTGGACCACCTGTTTAATAATAAAGTAAATACAAAGAAAAGAAGGTGATTATTTCTTCATTCGTTTGGTTCCAGATTATCATATCAGTGATATGTCTTGTATTCGAACTCTCAAGATAATGGTATCTTAGTCGGTTCCTAAATCCATCTCCTAAATTCTCTCACATTTGAGCTACGAATTATTGTAAGAAAAACGGGAGGTAGAAATGGAAGCTTTGCTTCGATGTTAACTGATGTACAGAAAACAAGAGTATGTATAGGATTATGGTAACTTGGAGATTATAGTGTGGTGTGTGCTACTGATGTCGACAGATATAAGTAGTATGTGTTATCAATCGAAAGGGAAATACCTGGAAGCAGAAGGTTAAGAAGATCAAAGAGAAGAGAACAAGAACAGAGAATGATTGGCGTGGAAACGAAGGAATGATGAAGTCTGAGACAATTGATCGACTGATATTTTGCAAATGAAGTATTTACTATATAGTGGTTCTCAGATTTCCCTACGACGTCCTGCAGTTTGTGTGTTCAAATGCATTCGATCGTCCCCACTTATGTTCTCGTTCACTATAATAGATGCTTCTGAAAAAATAACGAACCTTTAGTAACAGAATAAGTGGTTACCCAATCAGTGTGGCATTTTTCTGGGAGTTTCTAGGATATTTTCACTGGACTATGATTGGACGAAACGATTTTCTATTTTTCCTTTGCTTATGGAGACCTTAACGAGGAATGTTCGAGGGATGCCAAAAATAACCTTCAACGACTAGAAGTTCATTATTATCGAGTATAGTACTCGTTGTCATTAAGGAACTCTATCTAACACCCTGTCACTTTCATGAGTTGACCCATTCAGTGATCACTCATCATTAAAATAATCAAAAAAATATTCATTGAAATTTGATATGTATCTATCAGGAGAATCTTTGAAGTAATATTTTTCCTATTTGAGATTCGTTGTCTGAATGCACCTGGATCCTAGTGTTAATGTTCACGCTGAGACTTGAACCTAGGTACTTTTCCTTCAAACGACGAAGTATTATCTAGTGAGTTTAGTAGCCCATCAATATGACCATTAAAGCTAAAACCTAGGTTCATCCACGTGATGAGATTCAGATAAGACGAAACACTTGTCCCAGATTTTATTACAAGTCATCACATAGCTTTATGATGAATATGTCACAAATGACTTGATGGAGTAAAATAACGACGGATTAACTTTGCAATTTGAACCAAGGCTTTTTATGAAAGTCTACTAGAACATCACGTCGTTAAAATGCAGAATTAGTTAGTCTACACAAATCTGAAACGTGAATATTTACTGCGATATCTCCACAATTACAAAAATAGGTGTTTAACTAGACTATCTGTAAACTTGTCTACAAAAATGTTATTATCAGAAGGGGTTTTTGTGGAGATTTAGTATTTTCATAGTAGGCCCTGAGTTCGAATCTCGCGAGGCTAAGTCGTGGATGCGCACTGCTGAGGAGTCCCACAATAGGACGAAACGGTCTTCCAGTGCTTCCAAGTTTTCCCTGGTGGTCTAACTTCAATTGACTCACGCTTTTAACTACAAGATTATTATCGAACGTCAGTTGTTTGGAACTGTCAACTTATTAGGAACCGATTCATTCTTGTCCTTTACTGATCAAGATACATATATGTGATGAAGCTGAGAATTCATGATCTATTGATCACTGAGTAGTGATCGGTATCGTATATATCAAGTGTTTCTTAGTGCTGATCAACATGAAATGTGACCAGTAGTCTCAGTGACTCGACATCTTGTACATTATGTTACAATTCATGGTATTGGTTGAGGATAATCCGTAGGAAACCCTTGATCGATCGACTCCTATCAGCATTAAGAAGTACTTGACATACATGATATTAGTAACTACTCAGTGATCAATCAATTGTAAATATATCTCAATTATACAAGAGGTCAATCTCGGCGCGAATAGCTTAGTGACAATAGCTGTGACTATGAATCTGGGCAACATGGGATGAAATGCTTCAGAGAGAAGCAGTTCCCTAAAGATTACAGGTGACAAGTAGCTCGAAACCTGGGCGGAACAAGGTATCCTGTAGACCTCTTCGAATCACCAGTTTACTAGAAATGTTACTGCATTATTTATTTATTTAAACACATAAGTATTGGTACAAAGGGGTACCAGATATATATGAGCCACACAAATCTCATTTGATTTGTGTGAGAGCTGTGATACTGCCCAGGTGCCCAAATCGAACCAGGTGGTTTTCTTAAGGGACTATGTCCGGAGACTTTGACCTAAAGATCTGATCTACAACGCCGTGGAGCATCGTGAGGAGATGCAGTCTCATAGTGGCCGGTGACCGACGATTGATTCATACACCATTTTTTCCTTCAGGATACTGGAGCCGATGTGCACCATTGGTTTGGAATGAGGGTTTTCCAACTCCCCTAGATGGACACTACACATCCACCAATCCGGTTAAAGCGCCAGACATTCGCTTCACTTCCTCTCAATTTCGTAAACAACACCCCCGCCACGAGTAGGCAGTGAGTAGGACTTCCCTGGTAGAGGCTATATACGTGTGGCCATGTGAGAGCATTTCGAGAGAGAGGGTAGGCCCTCCCTACTCTCGGCCGTACCAGGGCATTTGGGTGCCTAAATGTTACTGTATTCATCCCCTATTCGATTCTTTATCTTAAACAAAGTTAATGACCTTACAATGAAATGAATAAAAGGACAATTTCACCAGGGAAACTAGCATTACCAAAGAAAAAAACACCTAATTGATGAATCATCCTGTTATTCATTCCATAGAATGAATCATTTGTTTGTTTGTTTGTTCTTTTTGGCAATCATTTAAAAGGCTTATTTTCTTAATCCATCTATCCATATATTTAGCCTTTGACCCTTGAACAATATGCTACCTACTTACCAAATTACAAAAATGACCTTGAAAAAAAAACAAAAAAAAATCTACTTTATGTACAATATGTAAACATACACACACATACACACACACATACAATGATTGAATACAAACAAATTAGGCTTAAATCTAGGCTGATTATTGATAGACAAACTAAATATCGCAATTATTCTATTGGTTAATTAAAATTTTATAGACCGGTCATCAATCCAAAAATTACAAAAAAAGAATAGTAAACAGACATGTATGATTCAATTCACTAATTATAGAAAAGAGAGTATATGGCTAAACACATAAGGTACACACACATACACATACATACATACGCACTAGCCGCATACATTATGTCTTAATGACATCATAAACGAAGAGAAGTACATACACGTGACACACATACACACACACATGCACACACCCTAGAAAAAAAAAGTTTACCGGACAAGTTAACAACAAAGAAAATCTTATCGGAAAAAGTCAACAACAACAACTAAAAAAAACTATTTCCACAGTGAAACAAAAAAATAAAACATCAGTTGACCTTAAACTTGTTTTATTTTTAGGGTAAAGGCCATTCATTAACTAATAGAAGTACATAAGTTTTAAATGGGAATATATTTTGGTTTCTATAACTAATATATAGATCGATCTGTACTTTTTTATGATAAAGAGTTACAAGTGTATAATACAAGAAAGAATGGTATGATTATACTTTATAAAAATGAAGGTTTTGTTCCTCAATTAACTAAAGTACGTACAAGTGATCTCAGTATTAAAAAAAGAATAAAAGTGTCACCATTCTCAATCATATGCTCACTAGTGACTGACTTCAAGATATATGTCCTGGAGTTCTAGTTAGAAGCAGTGATCAGTGGAGTTCAACCAAGTCTGTTGTAAGATAACAACTCACTGAAGACAATTGGTGAACGGTTGTTCAAACATCGTGGATTAGTTGAAGTTAGATATTAACACCATCAGATGCCGTCCGGCTCAGTAGTCTATCGGTTAAGTGTTCTGGCGCGAGACTGATAGGTCTTGGGTTCGAGTCTCGTGAGGCGAGATCATGGATGCGCACTGTTGAGGAGTCCCATAATAGGACGAAACGGCAGTCCAGTGCTTTCAGATTTTCCCTGGTGGTCTAGCTTCAATTGACTCATAGTTTCAACTATGAAAATACTAAATCTCCACAAAAAACCCCTTCTGATAATATAAAACTTTATCAGAATGGGGATTTGTGGAGATAGTAGTAAGTTAAATACTTGAATTCACAAGTTAATCTAAGATAAATTCACCATTAAAAATATGAAAGCACTGGACAACCGTTTCGTCTTAGTATGATACTCCTCAGTAGTGCACAGCCATGATTCGGAACACCGGACCCAAGACCTTTGGTTTCGTGTGTGAACACTTAAGTTCTACACCACTGAAACAGTATCCAACATTGTTAATGTATAACTTCAATCAACCCATGACCTTGAACAACGATACACAGTATGGAAGAAATATAGTTAAATAGTTTATATTGTAAGTTTTAACAGCATTAAAGTGACTTGTCTTCAATCTTGTCATAATTTGATTGTTCAGATAATATAATGTGTAGTCACTCCGCCTGCAGCTCCTCCGGGGTTACTGCCGATCCCAAACCCGCATAAAGAAGGAGGGTTGAGCATGGGGTTAGCGACCCAATCCCGTAGAAAACCAACGCGCTAAAAAATCGCTAACTAGAAAAATTTTTCAAACCATTTAAACTCTGCCCTGGGAGTTGAAAGAATAATTATGACACCTTATGATGAAAGCCGAGTTCCTTCAGAAGTCATGAGGCCGATGCAACTTCTAACAACCAGAGCAACAATTTTTATAGTACATGGGACGTCCAGACAATGTGGGAGACCGGAAGAGTCTTCCAAATCGCTTGCTGCAGTCACTGGTAATAAGTTATTTTACTGATGATAGGCACGTCAAAAACCATAACAACAAAATTTTTCGACACTTTGTCACATCGAGGGAAGTTATTCATTATCAGTATAGGATTGTGGAAATCGGTGAATTTTATCCAAATCACGAACCGATACAACCACGACTACCATTGAAAAACACTGGACAGTTGTTCTATCTAATTATGAGAAAATCTACCTACTTACTAGGGTCAAAAGGGGGCTTATATATTAGTGTAAGGAATTGGGCTTACAACTATGAGTTAGGAGTTAGGATTTACATCACTAACAGACATCAACTATAATGTAAAAGTACAATTTAACCATATGGATGAATGAATTTCACACCAAAACCAAAGATTTTCCATCTTTAGTTTCATTAGTTTGTCCATAAATTATAGTTTCACCAAAAGAAAATTTTATTTTTATTTTTATTTAAACACATAAATATTGGT
>NC_031500.1:3350962-3352970 GCF_000237925.1 Schistosoma mansoni
GAGGTAAGTAGTTAGAAATTGGATCCATATGAAAGTCCACAAGTACGTCAACATACTAGACTGTACAGGATAGAAGAATCACGAGTGATTTCAATTCGTTCGCCATTTAGGACTATTTCCAATATTCTTAGTCCCAGGTTGCGATAAATACACTAAGCTTTCACATCACAAAGGATGAAAAAATCTACCCAAACACGCTAATAGTACGTCATATGCGATCGTATATCTATACATATGTTACAATTTTCCCACCCTTCCCCCTCCTCTCTCTCTCTCTCACCACCCCCTCCCTACATCTATGTTGGCCACCTTGAAAAAAAAAATTTTTTTGGAAATCAATATATAACTAGATAAGAAATAAAATACCACACGATTGAAAATTGGGCTCCATTATACAATGAAAACTTTTTTTTACTGTAAGAAAATAAAGTGTATTACTTTATAATAATAATAATATTAGTGATAACATGGATTAACATCAAATTACAAAGTAAATATCAATGGATTTAATAACCATAGCAACTGTGCTTCGGGGTCACTGTAATAAGATTATCAACAGTATTAATATTACTATTATTATTTCAATGAAGTGAATGGTTATAGAAAAAAACATATAATGGATGATCAGAAGGGGGTTTTTGTGGAGATTTCAGTATTTTCATAATTGAAATCACGAGTCAATTGAAGCTAGACTATCATGGAAGACCTGAAAGCACTGGACTGCCGTTTCGTCCTATTGTGGGACTCCTCGACAGTGCGCATCCATGATCTCGCCTCACGAGATTCGAACACAGGACCTACCAGTCTCCAGTCAGAGCCCTTAACCGATAGATCACTGAGCCGGACGGCATCTGATGGTATTTGTGTCTAACTTCAACCAATCCACGATGTTTGAACAACCGTTCACCAATTGTCTTCAGTGATTTGTTATCTCACAACAGACTTGGTTGAACTCCACTGATCACTGCTTCACACTAGAATTCCAAGATATATATCTTGAATTCAGTCACTAGTGAGCATATGACTATAATCAGAAGAGGTTTTTGTGGAGATTTCAGTATTTTCATAGTTGAAATCATGAGTCAATTGAAGCTAGACCACCATGGATATTTCACTTTTTATTATTATTAAGTAATCTTTATAATTTTAAGTAATAAAACACAGTAGATTTTAGTTTTATGTCAAGTTATCCTTTTAAATGTTGTCATTTTAAGATGAGATGCAGACACATTCAGCTGATGAGTCTCAAAAAGGATGAAACGCGCGTCTTGGATTCAACTGCTAGTCACCATCCATTTTTGTTTTTGTAGTAGTTTTAATAGTTGAACTCATGAGTTGCACTACTGAGGAATCCTATACTAGGATAGAACGTTCGTCCAGTACTTCCAGGTTTTCAGTAGTGGTCTACCTTAAATCGACTCATGAATTCAACTATTAAAATTTATTTATTTATTTATTTATTGAAAGGAGTAGTTGTTTTTAATTTGTCAAAGTTTAGTTCTGTACTATGATGAGAGAGAAAAATATTCTCTACATTGTAAGCGAAGATAGATAGTGGCTAGCAGTGGAATCCAAGACTGAGTTCGAGTCCCAGAGTGAACATTAACTCTGACATGCAGGTACATCCAGCTGACGAGTCCCAAATAGGACGAAACGCGCGTCAAACTGGATTCCACTGTTAGCCACTATCCATCTTTGCTTACCATGCTTGCGGATTTAGGCTATATCGAGGCAATACACACAGTATCTACATATGCCAATTAGAGACTGACCAGTTACAGTCCTAAAACATCAATGGGAAGATTCAAACAAACAATACTAAGTGAATTTATTCTCCACATTGTTTCAAGTTGATGAATATGAAAAGCTTAGTAGCTATGACTGAACTTTATTGATCATGGGATTAGATTATTTTATTTGAAGTGGGCAAATTACAACAAAGATCCCAGTTGTACCCTACAAACATGATTAAAACATATGTTTAAAGGTCATTTAAATTACTTTATAG
>NC_031500.1:3353171-3357642 GCF_000237925.1 Schistosoma mansoni
TGGGTTGGTGAATACGAAGAGTACATGCAGGGTATTTGGAATACCTTGATTTCCAAAGCTGTAGAATCTTGAGGAAACAAATGGTATATAAACCTATTATTGACCAACAACTTCTAAGCTCAAGGATCTCCATACGTTCTTCTACTACCTTATGGATTAGACCTTTAGATCAAAAGGTTGATGAGTATTCGTTTAAGAAAACAAACTTGATCGGTTTAGATGACCGGGCAGTATCACAGTGTGTGTGCTACTGATGTCGACAGATATAAGTAGTATGCATCATCAATCGAAAGTGAAATGTCTGGTGGCAAAAGGTTAAGAAGATCGGAGAGAAGGGAACAAAGACAGAGAATGAAATCTGAACCAATTGATTGACATTTTCCAAATGAATTATTTACTATATGGTTCTCAGATTTTACTAAGACGTTCTGTAATTTTGTGTTGAAATATATTCGATTGTCCCCACTTGTGTTCTCGTTCACTATACAGTACGTACTATTTATGGTGCTAAGTTGTAACAGATTTTATATGTATTGAATGAAAAGTCAAACTCAGTCTTCTCTCTAAGCAACTCGAACAAAACTAACTATGCTCATTACTGGACATTAGACATACACAAACGATCATATCAGAACCTCAGTCGATCATTCTCAGTGTAAGGTCTACCATGATGTACTGAATGGTCTTTTCGTTCTGTTATGAGACTCCTCAGTAGTGTCCATCCATGACTTCGTCACTTGGAATCGAACCTAGAATCCTTAGTCTGTATCAAGTGTGAGAAAAGCATCCAAGATAATCAGATGTGATTAGAATTGTACATCACTTGATTTCGGCTCACTGGTCTAGGGGTTAAGTGCTGTCACACAATTCTATTGGTCCTATTTTTGTTCTACAGTGGGAGTTCTTGGTTGTGCACTGCTGAGGAGTCCCATATCGAGGTGAAACGATTGTCCAATTCCTCTGATTTTCCAATGATGATCTAACTAAGATCAATTCATTATACAAACTGTGAAAATCCTACAACCTCAACAAATAACTCCTATACTACTAAAAGTTTAGTTATTGTTTAAGAATAATTGTGATGATAAGTAATTTGTGGAAATTTTTAGACCTTATCAACATTAAAAATTCATTGTGTTTTAATGATAGAATCCACAATAAAATCTGCCCCCAAATGCCCTGGTACCGCCGAGAGTGGGAAGAGTCCGCTCACCCTCTCAAAATGCTCTTACATGGCCACGCGTATATAGCCCCTACCAGGGAAGTCCTACTCACTGCCTTCTCACAGTGGCATTACTGTTGTTTACGAAATTGAGAGGACGAAGAGCGAATGTCTGACGCTTTACCCAGGTTGGTGGACACTCTCCGTATCCACCTAGGAAAGTTGGAACACCCTCATTCCAAACCAATGGTACACATGGGCTCCAGCATCCTGAGGGAACAAATGGCGTATGAATCAATCGTTGGTCACCGGCTACCATGAGGCTTCATCTCATCACGATGCTCTACTGCCTTGTGGATCAGATCTTCAGGCCAAAAGCTCCGGGTGTGGTCCCCTTAAGAAAATCATCTGCTTCGGTTTGGGCACCTGGGCAGTATCCCAGCCCACACACAAGTCGAATGATTCATGCGGCGCATGTCTATTTGGTGCCTCCTTGTACCAATATTTATGTGTTCAAATAAATACCAATAAAATCTATGTAAAATAGAACTCAGTTTAATTAAGCACTAATTAAAGTATACTAATTAACACCTAATACTATCATAATATACTCACTTCATAGAAATAGATTTATTACAATGGTAACCTATATACATTTCTCCGGTCAATCATTAGTTAACCATATGGAACTTAAAAAAATTGAAGATATTTGATTAGTCGCCATGGAATTTTCATGAAATAGTTAACTTTCAATGATTAAGTGACAAAGTTGGACCCTTGCTTACGATAATATTAGTGTTGTTAGAGGTATTCCGACCGTTGCTGTTACCTTGATGTGGTGGTCGGGCTTGTCTATCATGATGAACCAATTGAGCTATACTGACTGAAACAATCGTTCCTCAAGATCCTATCATGCCAGATAGGTCAGTTGAAGAGTGGTAATACTAAAAGCAACGAACCCAAGGTCCGAAAGCGAAGTCGTACTTCTGACTGTACAGAGGTATGACGTCAGTAAAGTGTTTCCTTCAGACAACCAGCATAACAACGATGCTGCCTTACCACTAATTAACAAATATTTATTAACACCTAATACTATCATAATATGCTTATTTTATAGAAATAGATTTATTTCAATAGTAAACTACATACTTTAAAGCCGAAAAAATGCATTTTTTCCAGTCAATCATTAATTAACCATATGGAACTTGACATAAAATTTTCATGAAATAGTTAACTTTCAACGATTAAGTTACAGAGTAGATAGAAAACCAATGAAAACTTGTTTATAATTGTTCTGTATATACATAATCATGTTATGTAATCAAAGTTGTTTTATTTATGAAGTTAGAAAAAGAATCATACCGATCATTGATAGTCAGTCAGTCAGTCAGCTACAACGTAGGACCAGGCACATGTATGCATCGGTCGAAGTTGCCATATCTCGTTACCACAACAAGATCAACACCGGATTCATAGTAGTTAATTTAGTGGTGGTGGTAGTATATAAAAGATAGGTTGTATATAAGGATATAGTATAGGAAGGAAGACAGATATGAAGCAATTTTAATCTCAAGGTTTAAGGGAAGATAAAGAGTATATACACCTACGCCATTGTGATCGATTCTGAGCATTGTCACCTAGAGTCTCCAACCATTGATTACAATTGTCACGCGGACCCCAACGTAGAAGTCTGCATCTACCGACATGGCTCAGACTAGAAGTTAGTGACTTCACAGACTGATGCCACGTTTTGGTTTGGCCGCCCCTAACTTTCTTCCAACCATCCCCTACACTAGTCAGCATAGCGCGTCTTGTTAATCGGTGTTCAGGCATACGTAACACGTGGCCTAACCAACGCAGTCGATGAAGATTCATCACCTCATCAACTGATTTACCATCATTTCCCAATACCCTGCGTCGAACCTCACTATTACTTAACCGGTGATCCCAGCAGATGCGAGCAATATTTCTAAGGCATCTGTGGTCAAATACTAGTAACCTACGAGTATCTTCTACTCTTAATGGCCGTAAAGTAGAACAGAACGAACTGCTGCGCAGTATACTAGTCCCTTAATTGATAGACGGATATCTCGTCTTCGCCATAGGTGACGTAAGTTGATATAGGTTAAACATTCAACTTTAGGATAGAAAAGTCAGTTTACAAACAGAATTTCATCTTATCTGAGATTTATCAGCTGAATGTACTTGAATCCTAGAGTTGATTTCTACCCAGTATCTTTTGCTTCAAATGCCTAAAGCGTTATCCATCTAGCTACTGAATCCAAATAGCCACTTATATATGCAACTGGTATGAATTTTGCTTTAATTTGTAATGGTTTGAACGAAACTCACATCCCAGATTCCAATGCTAACCAAATTATATCTATTCTATGTAAACTTATGATATGATAGTTAATAGCAAGGTGATCTGTACAGGAAGTACATAGGTCAACTAAGAGTGATCAAAACTCAATCATAAATATCAACATAGGGATAACTCAAAAGTCATTTTAAATTAAATTAGTTCAACAAAATAATTGATATCGTTTGCTTTCCTCTTCTCCTCTTCTAGATCTACTTATGAATCTCCAATTATCATTTGAGATGTAGAGATTTTGTGAAGATTATTTTGAATTTGTAGGTGATATTCATCATGAATTAACCTTAGTTACAGTACCATTGAAGTTTAGCGATCATTGGACAGGCTTTACATTCTAGTATAAGACTTTCTAAAAGTACAGAACAATAATAACTCCACAGGATGAGTTCAGTGAGTTCCCGTCTCGTGATAAGCTAATGTATAATCTTTGGGTCACTGAGTTGACATTCAATCGTTTACAATCCCATTGTTCTTATGGAATTTGATGGGTGGAGTTCAACGATATCGGATATGAGTCAGTTTAAGGATTCATCTTTAGAAAGAAGTCATTAGGGTCAATCTGTGATTATATGATTGATAAGTACTGGTTAAAGAGTTCTATACCAGGATTAGTCAATCATATGGATAATCTTTAAAAAATGAAGTGTTTAATCCATAAATGCGATTAAATTCATTTAGTATTGTTTATTTGAATCTTCCCATCGATTTGTTAGGACTGCAACTGATCAGTCTCTAATTGGTATATGTGCATACTGTGCGTATTGCCTCGATATAGCCTTGATTCACAAGCATTATAAGCAAATATGGATAGTGGCTAGCAGTGGAATACAGGATGCGCGTTTCGTCCTATTCGGGACTTGTCAGACGGATGTACCTGCATGTCAGAGTTGATTTCACTCTGGGACTCGAACCCAGTACCATACGCTTCA
>NC_031500.1:3357842-3370280 GCF_000237925.1 Schistosoma mansoni
AAGAAATAAACGTGTTAGTCAAAGATAAATATTCGTCTTATTTAGTGAAATTAATTATAATAAATAGATGTATAATTTATATGTGAATGAATTTCTAGTGTTGTGTCAGGGTGCGAGACCCAGTTCCATTCGCGTCAAAGGCCATCGCGTTATCCACTCGGCCACTCGCACAAGCAAGTGGCTATCAGGACTCAGTGGCCAGAGTGAAATCAACTCTGACATGCAGGTACATCCAGCTGATGAGTCACAAATAGGACGAAACGCGCATCCTGTATTCCACTGCTAGCCACTATCCATCTTTGCCTACCATAAATGCGATTATTTTACGAATATCAGTATACTATTTGAACAACAGGTTTGACAATCACATTCCTGGACAATTTACCTGTGTTAATAAGAGAAAAACAATGTTCCATTTAAATAGATATATATAGATAGATATATACATTGAACTTACTATATTTACAACCTGGAGTAGCACATAATACTTGTACATTAGAATGTAATAATTGTGGATCACTTTCATTAGAACAAACACAACATACATTTATTGGTACTGCACATGTATGTATAGATTGTTCTTGTTTTTGATGATATTGTTGAAAATCAATAATAGAATGTACTAATTCACCTTTTGTATCTTCATTTATATTAGTTAAATAAGATAATGGATATGTTAGACGATTTGTTATACGTTGATCTTCTGACATTTCATAGAATAATAAAACATTTAAATAAATTTTTCTCTTTGAGTTCAATCATGAACAACGATCTTTTTTTTTCTTATAAAGGCAATTTGCCAACTATATTATAAATAATTTACATTCTTGATTCGTTCAATCTATACAATGTCATAATCTTCATCTTCAAGGAAACTATAATAGGGAAGGGTTTGTTTTGTTTTACTTTTTAAAGCCAAAATAACTCTATGGAATATAAGTAGTATATATATGTATATATAAATGGTTAATTCTTAAAATACTTCATTTCTTGATTACATTACTTAATTTTCATTATTTAAAGTACTTCAAAAATTTGTCCGAATAAAGGTCATTCATATATATATTTTTCAAAATTCAATTTTATATATCGTACTTTCTATGTAAATCATTTGAACCAATCAAAATTGATTCCAGAAAAATATGAATATATGATTGGTTAATTAAATAATGAATTCTATGTATAAAACAACCAATCAAAATTAAGTAAATACTAATTAAGAAATAGAAAGGTTATTCATTGTTCTTTCATGTTCTTTCAAAATTACCTTAATTCATTTGTTTGGGATATGATTTCTTTTTTTTCCTATCATAAATTTGATTTTGAAAAATTTTGGGTCTAATTTTTTTTCCCAATTTTTACTTTTACAGTTTGTATATGAATTAATGCATGCAAGTCTGCCCTGTTATTGTTCCTAGCCTCCGAATGCCCTGGTACAGTCGAGAGTGAGGAGAGTCCACTCTCCCTATCCAAATCCTCTCACATGGCCACGCGAATATATAGCCTCTAGCAGGGAAGTCCTACTCACTGCCTTCTCACAGTGGCATTACTGTTGTTTACGAAATCGAGAGGATGAAAAGCGAATGTCTGGCGCTTTAACCGGATTGGTGGATGTGTAGTGTCCATCTAGGGGAGTTGGAAAACCCTCATTCCAAACCAATGGTGCACATCGGCTCCAGTATCCTGAAGGAAAAAATGGTGTATGAATCAATCGTTGGTCACCGGCTACCATGGGACTGCATCTCCTTACGATGCTCCATTGCCTTATGGATTGGACCTTCAGGTCAAAGTCTCCGTGTGTGGTCCTCTAAGAAAACCACCTGCTTCAGTTTGATCGCCAGGGAATATCACATCCCTCACACAAATCAACTAAGATTTGTGTGGCGCATATGTATCTGGTGCTTCCTTGTACCAATATTTATGTGTTTAAATGAAATAAAATAAAAATGAAATCTTAATTTTTGAAAGAATTAGCCCCAAAAAGACCTTGGTAAGGCCGAGAGTGGGGAGAGTCAGCTATCCCTCTCCAAATGCTCTCAACCTGTCACGTGCTTACATTGACTGACAGGAAAGTTCTACTAACAGCCTTCTCGTGGCACTACCGTTGTTTACGAAATTGAGAGGACAAAAAGCGAATATCCAACGTTCTAACCAGGATGGTAGATATAGAGGATCCACCTAGAGGAGTTGGAAAACCCTGATTTCAAACCAATGGTGCACATGGGCTCTAGGATCCTAAAGGATCAAATGACGTATGAACGAATTATTGGTCACTGACTACCATGGGACTGCATCTCCTATCTTCGCTCCACTGTCTTGTGGATTAGACCTTTAGGTCCACTAAGAAAATCACCTAATTCGGATTGGGCAACTGAGCAGCATTCCAGCCCTCACACAAATCGAATGATTTATGTTGTGCATATCTATTTAGTGCCTTCATGTACCAGTGTTTATGTGTTTAAATAACTAATAAATAAATAAGAAACTTCATTACAGTCATTCCCTGAACCTAGATAATTAAACCATCTCACAGGAATCTATTCAGTAATATGTATATCAGTCAAATATTATTGATCAATAATAGACTTTAACGAGGTTTGGGAGATCTCAAGGCATTTCAGCCACGATCATGGTATTCCGTATAACCGATACGCCATACCTTTATAACATCTTCAGAAAGAAAACCAAAAATATCATTATTTGTCAAAACACTTTTTACTTATATTTTATCTGAATAATTCGATAATAATTTGGTAGTCAATAGAAAAAATATCATATTCGGAAGTGAAAGCAAACTATGATCAGCCTACTATCCAATTTGCCATAATTCAAATCGAAGAAATGAATGAATATATAACAGCTCCTTGGAACTGAATGATTGTTGTTACCAGTAAAATTGTAAGGAACAAGTAGAGAGTTACTCAATAATTAGCTGAAAATGATGGTAATCAAAGGATATGCAGTACGTTTGGCTAGAGGAATTATGGAAAACACATTCTATTCTTTTAGAATTCCTTTATGACCAAACTCAACTGCTTATCAACGGAGTCGTCGCCAATATCTGAATGTATTAGGTTCAGTTATATATATTGTTAATTGATTTCTAACATCAGTATGTATAGTTTCATTCTTACGGGATTTTAGCTGCTTCCAGAATACCTCACTTCTAACATTTCTAATTGTGGTTCTAAGTGACTTATGTTAGGTTCGAACAGGGAGTATCAATCCTCATATAGACTATGAGAGTTAACTAGCATGAAACCAGAGGTCAAGTAAGGCTTTCTGTTGATTGCTTTTAACAATCATCTAACGTTAAATTAATCTAACAATCAGTATCCAGTGAAACACTAGTCACAAACAAAAGGCTTGTTGAATGTATCAGTGTAAAATGCAAAATTGATATAAACTTAACTTTATTAGTTGCCCAGACATGTTTTCTTACTCTAAAAGTTATCAAAATGAGTGAAGACAGATGGAGAGAAACAATCTCATTACTTTTGATCATTATCTGCATAAAGGGCTTTAAGAACATGTTCAGTTTGAAGACAGTTTACATCATGAAATGACTAGAAACCATGAAGCACTAGACAGTATCTCCGTTCCAGTATAGAACTTTTAAATAGTGAACACTTATGAATTCATAAGAAAGGTCAGATTTCGTATAGAGCTTAAAACAGTCCATGCTATAAATAATCATTATACTTAGGATAATCCAATCCGTTAATCGTCTGGTTGACTAAAAATCACCTCTGAATAGGAGTTCAGCAAATAACATATTTAATCTATGAAACAATTAACACTTATTTTATGTTTCAACTAAAAATACTAAAATGGTTTAATTTGTTTAATCTGGTTAGCTTTTTATTATCAAGGTTGTCTTCTATGGGAAGGAGTTGCCAACCCCATACCCAACCATCCTCCTTTACACGGACGTGAGACCCGAAGTAGCCGTAGAAGAGCTACAGGCGGAGAAAATCATCAAACTGCATCATGAGATAAGTGTTAACTTGGAATCCTGAAAGGAAACGAAAAAGAGGAATTTCAAAAACACATTGAATTGGGAATTGGAAGTAGACATGTAAAGAATCAATAGCAACTGGAAACAACTAGAAAGGATTACCCATGACAGAGTTGGATGGTGGTTGGCGGCCTATTCTCCTCCATGAGGAGTAACAGACGTAAAAAAAAAGAATACTAACTAATGATGCGCTACCAAAACAAAATTAAATTATTATTCTACTCCAAAACCAAATGTTTATCAAATTTAAATTATAGTATAAACATGCATTTGAAATTAATCAATGTCACAAAACAAGGTCAAATTGAACATTGAAAAATGATGTTTCCATTCAATTAAATTATTCTATTTCATATATAGTTGAAATCATGAGTCAATTGAAGCTAGACCACCATAGAAAACCTGGAAGCATTGGATGGCTGTTTCGTCTTATTGTGGGACTCCTCAGCAGTCATTTTGTTTTAACTCTTTTCAAATTCAAAAATGAAAATAATTTGTATTTATTATACTATTGATAGAAAAGTTGGATATATAAGAAATTGATATTTGATGGTAAACATTTTGCATTAATCACAATTGACCCTAAATGCCTTGGTACAACCAAGAATGGAGAAAGTCCGCCGACTTTTTCAAAATGTGAATGTCTAGCTCTATAATTGAGTTGGTGGAGATGAAGGATCCACTTAGCGAAGTTAGAAAACCCTGACTTCAAACCAGTGATGCACATGGGCTCCAGGATCCTGAAGGAACAAAGGGAGTATGGACCTATTGTTGGTCACCGGCTACCATTGGACTGCATCTCTTCACGTTGCTCCATTGCCTTGTGGATTAGACCTCTAGGTCAGTAGCTCAGAGTGTAGCTCCCTAAGAAAACTACCTAATTCAGTTTGGGCAACCGGATACTATTTCAGCCCTAACACAAATCGAATGATTTATGTTGCTCACTTTTGTTCGTGAACATTAAATGATTTTTCTCTAGTTAACAATTAATTCATGAATGTATCAAAGAGTAATTAACTATCCACTTCCAGTGCTTCTTCTTGATTTCTACTTCCGCTGGGATCTGGTTTGTTCTCTCCCACAGTAGACCGTTGTTGCTGGTAGTGTCTGGACAACGGATCAGAAGTATTTTACGTAGAAAACTGTTGATAAACACCTGTATCTTCTGGATGATGGCTTTTGTAGTTCTCCAGGTTTCCGCCCCATACAGTAGAACTATCTTGACATTTGTATTGAAAATTCTGATCTTGGTGTTGGTTGACAGATGGTTGTTTTGAGTTGCAGATGTTCTTCACTTGTAAATATTCTGCTCTTAGTCTGTTGATCCGCGCCTTCCCATCTGCATTAGATCCACCGTTTTCATCAATGATGCTGCCCAGATATGTAAAGATTTTCACATCCTCCAAAGCTTCTCCGTGAAGTGTGATTCTATCGGTGCATGCTGTGTTTTATCGGAGAATCAACACAGCATGCACCAATGGAATGAATTGTAGATTTTTTAATTTTAACTTGAATTTAAGTTTATATGCATGACTTCAAAGGAATAAAAATTGATTACTAAAGGCAATCAAATAATATAAAATGTCGACATAGATTTCACATTTATGAGCACTCATCATCAGTGTACAAACTGGACCTTTTCTGAAGTTACATAATCAATAGTGTCACTACTATGTCACTCATCTTAATTCATCTAATGTCATAAACATTGTCTGTTTGATGAATATACAATTTGATGAATAAATAGAACGGGCGGTCTGCTTAAACATCTGGGCTATCTGTTCCTGCCATCTAGATATTTCAACAACTTATCTATTTTTGTTTGTTTTAATACATCATTATGGCTATTAATTGCATAACCTATTCAGGTGCGTTTCTGAAAGGTGTACAACCTTTCTCTGTAAAGGTTACAAAAGGCCTAATCTGAGATATCGTGGTTGCTGGCAATATTCAGCGAAAAGAATGTACATTACTTAGATGTCGATTGACTGGACTGCTAACATGTAACTGGCGATCACTCAATATTTATTGCAAGGATCAGTCAAGAAATAAGATAGGGAAACTTGAAGAGATACTTTGCCCTAAGAATTCTATACTGTACCTAAGATATAATATTGAATAAAGCTAATAATAATAAGAGATCCATATTTATTTGTTTGAACACATAAATATTGGTACAAAGGGGCACTAGATGCGCCGCACAAATCTCATTTGATTTGTGTGAGGGATGTGATACTACCCAGGTGCCCAAACTGAAGCAGGTAGTTTTCTTAGAGAGGGGCCACACCCGGAGCCTTTGACCTAAAGGTCTGATCCACAAGGCAGTGGAGCATCGTAAGGAGATGCAGTCCCATGGGAGACGGTGATCAACGATTGGTTCATACTCCATTTGTTCCACCAGGATACTGGAGCCGATGTGCACCATTTGTTTGGAATGAGGGTTTTCCAATTCCCCTAGGTGAACTTTCCGTGTGCACCAACCCGGGTAAATCGCCGGACATTGTCTTTTCGTCCTCTCAATTTCGTAAGCAACAGTAATGCCACTGTGAGAAGACAGTGAGTAGGACTTGTGTGGCAGAGGCTATATACGCGTGGCCATATGAGAGCATTTCGAGAGGGAAAGCGGACCAGTAAATCCATAAGAATTTCGACTTTCCGTGTTGATGAAAACACTAAACATGTTTCATATGTAGTACTTCTTGATTACATGTCGACTATATTGATTATTAAATACAAGCAAGCTAACAATGTGAAATTTGTCTGTATACACAAATCTATCGATAAATGAAACGGCATAGAAGGTCCTTCTAAGATGGTTTTGAACTTGTGAACAGAGATGGATAATGGCTGACAGTGGAATCAACAATTTACACTTCCTGAAAAGATCATCAACTCTAAAATACAGGTATATCCAGCTGATGAGTCTTTATAAAGAAGAATCGTACATCCTAAATTTCTACTTTAAAAGATATTTGTAACTTTTAATGACAATATCAAATCAATCCTCACAGAATCCATATATCCTCCTAAAAGAGACTGATCAATCAAAGTCTTTAACATCAATCAGTTCATTACCACAAATGGGGAGTATTTTAAAGAGGTTAAGCCCTCACATGGAATCCTGAAGGTCAAAGGAGAAGAGGAATACCAAAGAACACATTACTCCAAGAAATGGAGACAGACATGAGAAGAATGAACAAAAGTTGGAAAGAACTAGAAAGGAAGGTCCAGGACAGAGTGGGTTGGAGAATGTTGGTGGGTGGCCTATGCTCCATTGGGAGAAACAGGCGTAACTAAGTAAATTAACCAATCATAAAATAAGATCTTTACAATGATAGTTCATATATTCATTGGTTAGAATGATATAGATATATATATACATAGATGTACTTTTAAATGTTTTTCATTATTTTTACAATTAAAAGTATACCGATCAAAGAAATTATATAAATAAAAGTTCATTCTTATGTCTTTTAATCAGTTAAATAAATAATCAATAATGACCTTAACATGAAGGACAAATGAATTGATTATTTATTTATTGATTGATTTTTTGTTTCTAGGTTATATGAAAATGTCAACTTTATTGTTGTTATTTACTTGAATCTTCCTATTGATGTTTAGGATAGTAATTGACCAGTCTCTATCTTATTGGTATATGTGCATCCTGTGAGGACTGCCTCGATATAGCCTTCATTTACAAGGATTATAAACAAAGATGGATAGTGGCCAGCAGTGGAATCCAGGATTTACGTTTCGTCCTATTTTGGACTCGTCAGCTGGATATACCTGTTATATCTAGAGCTTTAGATTCTTGCTATGCCGTGTACTACTAGACTACTTGAACGATCGAACCCACAAAGTCGCAAGAGAGAAGACAGAAGACTAGTAAGTAGGAATTTTATTCCCCAAAACAGTGTCAAATATAATACAAAAATCTCATGTATTTATAGTTTATGGCTGAAAGTAAATCATCATTTCGGACAGCCACTAGGCATATAGGGGATCCTTCTTATTCATCCAATAGGGAGGCTACATGTCGACATTCTAGAATGTTCCCCTAGTGGTGATTGAATGTAATGTCTTCGGCTCTTTCTGAGCTTCTTGAGGTTTCCTTGAGTTTGCCAACGAGTCATCCTTACAATACCTGGCTATCAGGATTCAGTAACTAGATGGATAACACGGTGGCGTTCGAAGCGATCGGTACCGGGTTCGAGTCTAGGGGTGAACATCAACACTGAGATGCAGGTACATCCATCTGACGAATCCTAATTGGGACGGGACGCACATCCTGAATTCCACTGCTAGCAGCTATCCATCTATCAAATTTATAGCCTAAAAAATATCTTCTCATGATACTGTAATTAGTGGAATAAACCGACTGAATATGAAAATCGATAAAAATGGATGCACTACAAAATACTTAAATGATTGAATCCACTTAGTATTGTATGTTTCAATCTTCCCATCGATGTGTTAGGACTGCAACTGGTCAGTCTCGAATTGGCATATGTGCATACTGTGCGCATTGCCTCGATATAGCCTTGATTCACAAGCATGGTAAGCAAAGATGGATAGTAGCTAGAAGTGGAATCCAGTTTGAAGGGCGTTTCGTCCCATTTGGGACTCATCAGCTGGATGTACCTGATTCTTTATAATCATCCAAAAAAAGGTCAAGACATATAAACATGATAAGTAATTTATATTTGTTTCTGATTGATCACATTCCGAGTTTTATTAGAAAATTAGGGAGCACTGAATAGTTATTTCTATATAGTAGGAGTTTTTTCAATAGGGGACTCTCGTAATAGTAATAGAGATTAATTTAAACATCACAAGCGAAGCGTTTCGGATTTACTGTGATGAATGGGACCTCTGTTGTGTTAGTACAGTAGAGACTATACAAGAGCTTACCTATTGAGATTAGACAAATCGAGTGATTAATAAAGAACCATATTTCAACTGTGGTGTGGGTTACTTAAATCCACATAAGTAGTATATGATGATGGTCGCACATTGAATATATTTAAATAGAAGATCGATAACGAAAGAACGGAAACGAAACACAATCGGTATGAAAATGCATGTACAATGATAACCGGAGACTATGGACTGATATTTGCTGAATGAATGGTCAAGATTGAGACAATTGAGTGATAGTTTGCAAATTAACTGTTTACTGTATGGATAGTCTGTAAATTTCGGGTTAAATACATACGATTGTCCCCACTCGTGTTCTTGTTCACTATAACGTTTCCGATGCATATGTTGAATATCTTGTGCAGTGATCAAGTAAAATACTATCAATACAGCTTAATGATAGGATTTAATCACTGTATATATTTCAAACAACACACTCAAATTAGTATAGGATACATGAAATATGACAAGGAGTGGAATCTAGAACGTACATTTCATCCTGTTTGTCTGTTTTCAACTCAATCTACCCGTAAATTAGTGTTAATGATCACATTGTGATTCGATTGGTTTCGAATCTCACGAGGCTGGATCGTGAATGTGCACTGCTGAGGAGTCCCTCAATAGGACGAAACAGCCGTCCAGTGCTTCCAGGTTTTCCATGGTGGTCTAGCTTCAATTGACTCATGATTTCAACTATATAAAATATTATTTAATTTTATTTGGATTACCTATACTACTCGTAAGTAAGTAAACTTTATTTTATCCATTTTGTTCATAATATTCTCATTGTGAATAATTTCATTTCCTAACACTCGGGAGTAGAATAATTTCATAAAACATGTTAACTGATGACGTTATCTCGAGTCTAAAATACTTGTTATGCACTATATTTGAAATATTCCATATTATTTAATGACAAATCGAATGATGAAGTAGTGAAACTTCATCAGTTGAAATGGCTGGGACACGTGTTATGTATACCTAACCACTGACTGCCCCGACGTACAATGTTTTATGGTGTAGGAGTAGGTTGGAAGAAAGTTAGGGGCGGTCAGATCAAAACATAACACAAATCCATGAATTCAGTGACAAGTGGACTGAGTCATGTTGGTAGGTGTAGACTAACTGGCTGGGATCAGCGAGATGATAGCAACCGATGGTTAGAGACCTTGAATGACATGGCTAAAAGTCGTTTGCAATGGCGAAGTTGCATTCACTCTTTGTGTTCTACCAAATTCTAATCTTTTGAATTCTTCATGTCTCTATCTTTTTTCTCTTTTCAAATTTATTTCATTGGATTATACTCCCTCAATAACATCTTCAAACCCTAATCTTTCTGATCACTGCTTATACTCTTACTACTTCTACCACTATGGAGTTTGAATCGACTTCTGCATCTCTGTGCTCATGTGGTATGACGACTCGAACTAATGTACGTACATGCGAAGTTCTATATTTTGAGTGACTGACTGATTTAATAGTAATGATAAATGAGACAGAATTTCTATGTAAAGAAACTGCAAAACTGGCTGTACGATACATTAAAATAATTATCGTTTGAAAATCCAATATCAATCTGCTGTTAAATATCACATTCGTAAATGAAAAGTATCATACTTCTGTCTTAACGTCTCTGATTATGACACTTGGGTGATAAAGTCGCGAATCTGACAAGGGTTAGCAATTCCCTTAAGATTTCAGGCGTATCTTCTTGATGAATGCCGACTATCAAGCCTAGGTTAAACACTTTCAATAAGTAATCGCCAAACACTTGACAGTTAACGTTCAATAAACTGAAAGGTGCAGAACAACAGACAGAATATATCAAGATAAAGCCTTATATAAATGGAATAGTGTACGATCCAAGCACACATTCAAATCAATAATGTTTTGCTATAACACTGTCAAACAAAAAGAAACGCAAATCTTACACATATTAGACCACTTTCACCGCATATCTGTGGTTTAAAGATGATTTCATGCTTTAACAACTGAAAAAAATCAATAAACGATTGGATGTCACATATGTAGTGAGCGAGAACTCCAGTGGGGGAAACCAGTATTAATGTTTAGTGAAAAACTACAATGTCTTTCTAAAATACGATCGTGGATGCTCACTGTTGAGGAGTCCCTTAGTAGAACGAAAAAACGACCGTCCAGTGCTTTCTGATTGTTAATGTTTGTCTAACTTAAATCAGTCTGTGATCTTAACTGAAATCATGAAAAATCTACACTGTCTTTACTGAAGGTAAAATGCAAAATCAAATATTCAGAAGAGAACCAGATCAAATCAAGCTCGCTTACGGTTGGATTGTAAGAGTGACATTACTTCAATAGACTCCAAATCTAGGTCAATCTGTCAAATATTGGTATGACAACACAAGGTATACATGAATACTGTTGAAAACCTCCGTGAGTTTGCCTGTCGACAGTTTTTTTAATATTTGCGTTGAGTTAGTTCAAAGATGTAAATGCATTTTGCAAAATAGTTTTAAAGGTTAGTTTGCTTGTGATATCTTGATTTATCAATACTTGCTACTGTAATGATCGATCAATATCAATGTGGTATGTGCTACTGATGTCGACAGATATAAGTAGTATGTATCATCAATCGAAAGTGAAATGTCTGGCAGCAGAAGGTTAAGAAGATCAAAGAAAAGAGAACGAGAACAAAGAATGATGATTGTTGTGGAGATGAAGTAACAGTGAAGTCTGAGAAGATTGATTGACATTTTCCAAATGGAGTATTTCCTATATGGTTCTCAGATTTTACCAATATGTTCTGTAATTGTGTATCCAATTACTTTCGATTGTCCCCACTTGTGTTCTCGTTTAATACATCAATGCCACATACGTTTGCAATATGCATGTATCTTTATCTAATTGCCTAAAGTATAATTATTTTCTTACCTTCAGCATTGTGTTTATTATGTTTGAGACAACATTCATTCCTCCACGAGGATCATTTTCTGTTTTATCGTGTCAAACGACTTTTTTCCTAAATTAGATAGTCTTACTTTTTTGTGTTAATTTTCACCATACTTTAAAGGATATTGTAAATATAGTTTTTGCCCAGTAGCTACCTTCCCCATTCATTTCTACGTGATCCCTATCCATAAATCTCTAGAAAAAGGTTTATCTTTTGAGTTGTACCGCGGAAAGCAACAAGTATCCATTTAATCTGAATCGAACCTGATAGTTTCTCATCATACTGGTAAGATGTAGTAGGAGGAATATCAAACAAGAAGGAGGCTCGGAATGATCCAGATAACATGTGACTTTAGTTCTTGGAATCACTGATTATTGTTGCATTACTTATTTACTACTGTTTATCCTCGTGGAGGAGCACAGGCCGCCCACTACCATTCTCCATTCAACCCTATCATCGGCAACCCTTCCAAGTTGCTGTTCATCCTTTACATGTCTACTTCCAGTTACCGACGCAGTGTGTTGTTCAGCCTTCCTCTTTTTCGTTTCCCTTCAAAATTTCAGGTAAAAGC
>NC_031500.1:3370480-3399956 GCF_000237925.1 Schistosoma mansoni
GTTGCACGAGCACCTGGACGAGAAAGATTGTGCAACGTATTGAAGACGTTGCGTCGATAATGTTTTGGTACTATTGGACGATCCCTACCTGTAGATGTGTCACAGAGTAAGGTTTCCTTACCTGTTCCCATCTGCTTAATTCGTAGTTTAAGAGTTGTCGAGGATAACTCATGCTGAAGATCAATGTCTTCTTTTTGAAGCTGAGCGAGTTTAAGAAGGTCGATTCCTTGGAAACTGTTCAAGGAACTTATTCGAGACAAGGCGTCCGCGACTACATTGTTAGCTCCAGAAATGTGTTGTATGTCTGAAGTAAACTGCGAAATGTAGTCGAGTTGTGGAGACTCTCGCGGTGAGTACTTGTCTGAAGATGAATTTAAAGAGAAGGTAAGAGGTTTGTGATTGGTAAAAAGCGTGAATTCTCTTCCTTCGATGGAATGTTGAAAATGCCGTGCAGCACAATACATAGCTAGGAGTTCCCTACCGAAAGTGCTGTACCTAGATTCCGCGTCTAACAACCGTCTCGAGAAAAATCCTAAAGGTTGCCATGAGTTGTTAACCCATTGTTGTAAGACTCCTCCGATTGCTGAGTCAGATGCGTCTACGGCGATACTAATGGGCGCTTGGGTGTCCTGATGAGCAAGCAGGGTTGCTTTAGCGATGTGTTCCTTAACTGTGGAGAATGCTTTACTGGCTATGTCGTCTAAACTAATTGATTTCGCATTTCCACGAAGCTGATCGGTTAACGGTTTCATAAGGGATGCGCATTTGGGTATGAACCGTCTATAAAAACTTACAAGTCCGTTAAAAGTTCGTAAGTGCTTGATCGTGGTCGGTTCTGGGTAATCCAGAATGGCCGCCACTTTGCTCCTAAGGGGTCGGATGCCTTGGGCATCAATTGTGTGTCCTAAGAAGTCTAAGGAGTTAGTCCCGATTTGGCATTTCTGAATGTTGACAGTAATGCCATGCCTTTGGAGTCGATCGAAAACAATGTCCAGATGCTTGAGATGCGATTCTCTGTCCGGACTTGCTATTAGACAGTCATCAACATACGCATGTACGAAGTTGAGACCTCGGAAGACATCGTCGATAAACCTTTGGAAGGTTTGAGCCGCATTTCTTAAACCAAAAGGCATTCGTAGAAATTCGTAAAGACCGAAAGGAGTGATGATGGCGGTTTTAGGAATGTCGTCAGGTGCCATCGGTATTTGGTTATAAGCCTTAACTAAGTCGATTTTCGAAAAGACAGTTGTACCTTTCAAGGTAGCTGTCAAATCGTGAATATGAGGCAGTGGGTAACGATCGGGAATGGTTTCAGTATTCAGACGCCGATAATCACCAGTTGGCCGCCAATCATTGTTGTCCTTTTTAGGGACCATGTGCAATGGGGATGCCCATGGACTATTCGATGGTCGAATTATCCCTAGGTCCATCATGTGGTCGAATTCGTTTTTAGCTAACCTAAGCTTCTCGGGAGCGAGTCTTCGAGCTTTCGAAAATACAGGTGGTCCTCGGCAACCCTTCCAAGTTGCTGTTCATCCTTTACATGTCTACTTCCAGTTACCGACGCAGTGTGTTGTTCAGCCTTCCTCTTTTTCGTTTCCCTTCAAAATTTCAGGTAAAAGCTTGTTTCATGATGCAGTTTGGTGATCTCCATAATGTATGTCCCATCAACTTCCAGCATCTTTTCCTAACTTCCTCCTCAGCTGGAAGCTGATTTGTTCTCTTCCATGGTAGACTGTCGTTTCTGGTAGTTCCGTCTAACGGACAATTATTGTTACATACGATGTAGGAATATGAAGACTCCCTAACTAGTGTTTTCACAATAACTAATATATACAACTGGAAATCTTAGATGATATAATATTTTGCACCGCCTTGGATAGATACATACATTTGTGCAAGATCTCAAGTGATCTACACCAATATCTGCTATGTCGCCAGTTGACTGGAATTAAAAAAATGAGAGTTATTGGATACCACAACAATGACTGTATGTTATATTATACTTGTCTCATGACATGACACTTCAGGATATTACTCTACATGCGTACTCGCAAAGTTTTGGAAAGTAGGACAAAACAACTGGGAGCAATGTACTCTCTCTCTCTCTCTTCCACTTACATACTTCACTTACTTAATCTATTCCTGTAGTCTAATATTATCAAAGCTTTAAAATAACTACTTTATTCTAAATTTCTGAATGGATAGTTTCTTGTCTACTAGCTGTATGAAAAGAATATTGTGTATAGAATAACAGTTACATATTTTAAAAATGTATATTTGGTAGACGTTTGTTCAATTTCGTGGGTTGGTTGAAGTTAGACATTAACAGCGCTCACGCGCGAGACTGATAGTTCCTGGGTTCGGATCTCGCTAGGCGGGATCGTGGATGAGCACTGCTGAGGAGTCCCGCAATAGGACGAAAAAGCCGTCCAGTGCTTTCAGGTTTTCCATTGTTATGTAGCTTCAACTGACTCATGATTTTAACCATATATAAATTCATATGTGTTCATAATCAGTACAGAAAATGTGTCGTTTATGAAAATGATCAGGTAGATGTTATAACCAATTGAATTATTGATACAAATGGAATATTGAATTTATTTTGACGACGAAATAAATCAATAACCAGTATGATCGTCATCTCGTCCCTTACCAGTAAATTAACCTCGCTGAATGGCTGGAGTACAAGCGTGTCGCGTGTGAGGAAGGTATCTATCGAGGACAATGGAAGATGTTTGACCAATATTGCGGACTGATCAAAGTTAAATTTGTGCACCACTGGATACCAAGTCAGTAGAGTCTAGTGGTTAAGTGTTCGGGTACAAAACAGAAGCTTCTGGGTTCGACCTCCTGTGGTTGGATTCTTAAATACATCATTCTGAGGAGTCCCATACTATTAAGAAACGGTAGTCCAGTGCTTTCTGATTGTTAATGTTTGTCTAACTTAGATCAGTCTGTGATCTTAATATAGCTTAACAGTTTCCATAAACCTATACTGATAAAAATACAACTCGATAAAAAATTTGATTAATCCAAGGATACTGTGAAAAACAATTAATTGAATAGCTCATTTAAAGTTACCCTAAAGTTATACTTCAGGGACTCATTGAGCTCCTTCAACGCAAAAGGTTGTATTTCTTCCATGAAAAACCAACTATATAATATGTATGGTTTATTAGGATTAAGCTAAAAACAGAAAAATTTCAGTATAGGGATTTGTAGAGATTGTAGTATTCTAACAGTTGAGTTCACGAATCAATCTAAGCTAGACCACTATTAAAAACGTGAAAGCATTGGAAGGCCATTTCATCCTAGCATGGGATTTCTCAGCAGTGTGCATCTACGATCTCGTATACAGGAATCGAATCCAGGGCATTTAAACGTGAGCGACAATGGATGAAGGGTTACGCAAGATCATTGATAGATTGAAGTCAGACGTTAACACCACTGGATGCCGGCTTGATAGTCTTTATTTATTTATTTAAACACATAAATATTGGTACAAAGGGGTACCACATTCATATGCGCCACACAAATCTCATTTGATTTGTGTGAGGGCTGAGATATTGCCCGGGTGCCTAAACCGAAGCAAGTGGTTTTCTTAGGGGGGGCGACACCCAGAGCCTTTGACCTAAAGGTCTGATCCACAAGGCGGTGGAGCATCGTGAGGAGATGCAGTCCCATGGTAGTCGGTGACCAACGATTGATTCATACACCATTTCTTCCTTCAGGATACTGGAGTTAGCCCATGTGCACCATTGGTTTAGAATGAGGGTTTTCCAACTTCCCTAGGTAGACTTTCCGTGTCCACCAACCCGGTTAAAGCACCGGACATTCGCTTTTCGTCCTCTTAATTTAGTAAACAACACCCCCGCCACGAGAAGGCAGTGAGTAGGACTTCCCTGACAGAAGCTATATACACGTGGCCATGTGAGAGAATTTCGAGAGGCAGAGCGAACTCTCCCTGCTCTCGGCCGTACCAGGGCATTTAGGGGTGCTCGATATTCTAGATGTTAAGTATTCTCGTGCGAACCTGAAGGTGCTGAGTTCGGGTCCTGCATGCGGGATCGTGAATGAGAACTACTTCCAGATTTTCAATGGTGGTCTAACTTAAACCAACTCGTGAACTCAACTGTTAAAAAAACAGAAAAATTGTCTAATAAGAATATTCAAATCAAGTAGCAGCATTGGTCAAAAATTGAATTAAAGAAAATATCTGCTTCATCGATCAGTGACCTTAAATAATAATTTTTTTAAATTTAACCATGTCTATACTAGTGAACCAGTTGTTACTATGATTATAAGCAAATAAAACTAGTTCCAGAAGGTCCGAATCAACAAGATTCCTTCTAAATTTGCCAAAACAACTATTTTTTTAAAATAGAATACTATTAAATCATTCTAATTTTAAATTCATTTAGTATTGTTTATTTGAATCTTCCCATTGATGTTTTAGGACTGCAACTGGTCAGTCTCGAATTGGCATATGTGCATACTGTGCGTATTGCCTCGATATAGCTTTAATTCACAAGCATGGTAAGCAAAGATGGATAGTGGCTAGCAGTGGAATCCAGTTTGACGCGCTTTTCGTCTTATTTGGGACTCGTCAGCTGGATGTACCTGCAAAACAATACTAAGTGAATTTAAACTTAACCCCGTCGCACAAGCAAGTGGCTGTCAGGACTCAATAGCTGAGTGGATAACGCGATTGCGTTTGAAGCGAAAGGTACTGGGTTCGAGTCCCAGAGTGAAATCAACTCTGAAATGCAGGTACATCCAACTGACGAGTCCCAAATAGGACGAAACGCGCATCCTGTATTCCACTGCTAGCCACTATCCATGTTTGCTTACCATCCTAATTTTGTTAACTAAACATTATCTATTACGCGAAAACTGTAATGTTTCTAAATCAAAGCAACAAAATGAATTGAAAATCCTTACATGAATGAATTTAATTGAGAGTATATGTAAACACGAGAAAGCATTTGATAGAGTGAACAGGACAACACTATAGAGGCTTCTACGACACTACGGAGTGCCTGAGAAGATAGTCAATATCATACGGAATTCCTATGATGGATTAAACTGTAAAATCGTGCATGGAGGACATCTCAACGACCTATTCGAGGTAAAGACCAGTGTTAGGCAAGGTTGCTTACTCTCACCCCTTCTCTTTCTCCTGGTGATCGACTGGATCATGAAGACGTCAACATCTGGAGGAAAGCACGGGATACAGTGGACAGATAGGATGCAGCTGGACGATTTAGACTTCGTAGATGATCTGACTCTTCTGCCACACACGCAACAACAAATGCAGAAGACGACCAATGTAGCAGCAGCCTCAGCAGCAGTAGCTCTCAGCATACACAAAGGGAAAAGCAAGATTCTCCGATACAATACAATTGGACCAATCGAATCACACTTCACGTAGAAGCTATAGAGGATGTGTACTTGGCTGGTATCTGTAAATTTATCGACTTAACTGTCGGAAACATCATAGTGTTACCTATAAACCTTTAGTTACTTACTTAGTTATTACGCCTGTTACCTCCCATGGAGGAGTATAGGCCGCCCACCACCATCACTTTCTATTGAACTCTGTCCTAAGCAATCCTTTCCAGTTGCTATTTATCCTTTTGATGTCTGCTTCCAAATCTCTACCTCTACTAATCTTCTATAAAAAGCTTCTCAATCTTCTGCTGACAACCATTCTACTTCCGACTGGTGCTAAAAACTACTTGTATCTGTCAACATAAATAGCATGCACCACATAGCCATTACAGTTTAAATATGCCGTTAGTGAAGTATTCAATACTAGCGTCATTGAATGAGCATCTAAATTTATCGTAAATTGACGAAAGTTGGAAATTCTAGCTATCGGATTCCAATTAAGTAGTCCTAAAAATAAAGTATTCACTGAGATATTGGAATATTTTGGATCCAACCCACACCTAGATTATTGCAGCGTATTACTGAGGATGGCAATAATGGGATGAAATAAAATCCCAGTGCTCCTTAATTTCCAATCCATTCACTTATAGTTTGATAACAGATACTTTGTGCACAAAATGGAAAGAAGTAAATATTTTCATAGTTGAAATCATGAGTCCATTGAAGCTAGACCACCATGGAAAACCTGAAAGCACTGGACGGCCGTTTCGTCCTATTATGGAACTCCTCAGCAGTGCGCATCCACGATCCCGCACTCGCGAGATTCGAACCCAAGCAAATAGATTTATGTTGTTATTAACCAGCTCCCACATAAGTTTACATTGATTTGTATTTCAAAAGTTGGCATCTCTGTCACTCACAGAGGCCACTGCTCACACTATGATGAACGGATCAGTCAAACAGCTTATATAAAAACCCATGAGTCTTATGTATTACTATTCGTTCCAACCATTCCAACTTCCTGCGTATTCTAAGTTTTCTCAATCTAGTTAACTGGTCAGTCAGTCAGTCAGCTACAACGTAGGATCAGACACATGTATGCATCGGTCGAAGTTGCCATACCTCGTTAGCACAACAAGATGAACATCGAAATCATAGTAGCTAATTTAGTGGTGTTAATATATAAAAGAAAGGTTGTATATAAGGATATAGTATAGGAAGGAAGACAGATATGAAGCAATTTTAATCTCAAGGTTTAAGGGAAGATAAAGAGTATATACACCTGCGCCATTGTGATCGATTCTGAGCATTGTCACCTAGAGTCTCCAACCATTGATTACAATTGTCACGCGGACCCCAACGTAGAAGTCTGCATCTACCGACATGGCTCAGACTAGAAGTTAATGACTTCAAGTACTGATGCCATGTTTTGATTTGGCCACCCCTAACTTTCTTCCAACCATCCCCTACACTAGTCAGCATAGCGCGTCGTGGTAATCTGTTAGCTGGTTAGATAAACGTGTATCGTAACTGAATCAAACTGAATACCATAACACTAAACTGGTATATTTCATAGTTAAATCAATTCATGAGTTCAAAAATTCTGTGATTAACAAGTAAGTAAGAAACAATTGAGCATTTAATAATAATAAAAACCCGGTTAAGGGACAATAATTGATTTAAATAATGAATGAGTGAAATGTAGCTTATTGGTAATATGGTAAAAAAAGTAATCAATTGTGATTGATTAATTTCTGAATACTATAAATCTCTTAAGTAGATACTTGAACTAAGATCGAATGTATGAGTATGTCAAGGTTTACAATTGATTGATCACTAGGTGGTGATCTATGTCATGTATGTCAATATAGGTCAGTGTGGTCTATTGGTTAAGTTGCCCGTAAATGCCCTGGTACGGCAGAGAGTGGGAAGAGTCAGCTATCCCTCTCCAAATATTTTCACATGGCTATGTCCATACAATCACTGTCACGGAAGTCCTATTCACTGCCTACCCGTGGCGCGGGTGTTGTTTACGAAATTGAGAGGACGAAAAGCGAATGTCCAACGTTCTAGACAGGATGGTGGATATAAAGGATCCACCTAGGGAAGTTGGAAAACCCTCATTCCAAATCAATGGTGCACATGGACTCCAGTATCCTGAGGGAACAAATGGCGTATGAACGAATTATTGGTCACTGGCTACCATGGGACTGCATCTCCTTACGATGCTCCACTACCTTGTGGATTAGACCTTTAGGTCAAAGGCTCCAGGTGTGGTCCCCTAAGAAAACCACCTGCTTCAGTTTGGGCACCCGGCAGTATCCCAGCCCTCACACAAATCGAATGATTTATGTGGCGTATGTCTATTTGGTGCCTCCTTGTACTAATATTTATGTGTTTAAATAGTGAACATAATAATAACATCTATGTCAGGTCATACTTAGTGCAGATTGAATCCTATCGACCAAGTTGCAATGTGGCCACTAGTCTAAGTGACTCGATATTGCGCGCAACATGTTAAGTTGATGGTTGGAAGCAATCTCTGACTGTGAAGCTCGGTGACATGGGATCAGATCCGTCAGGGAGCATCAGTTCCTTCAAGATTACAGGTACACCTTGCTGACGAGTGCCAAGTGGAACGAAACCTAGGTCCAGGGTCTCCTGTTGACTACCTCCAAATACCATCTTATGTCAGCGTTATCATCTCAAGAAAACTTCATCTGTCCCATTCTTATCTGTTTCATATTTCCCTTTTCATGTCTTAGAAACATTTCCGAGATAAATCAAAGTTAACCTTTTCAGCTATCTCATCTTTTCACACTTTATCGTTCACATAAATGTCTTGGTTTTATTTTTCTAATCTGTTATCTCAATAAAAAAGCTTTCAACACCACGAACTTTCTGAGAAATTTCGCTAAATGAGCCACCCTAGAAATTTACTGTAGTTCAGTTCGCTTATTTATTGGACAGACAATCCTTTACTATAGTCACTATTCTAAGGTATTTATAAAAAGGGTTTAGTGAAATTTATCAATGTTATATATTGAAATCAATGATTTTCAAATGACCGACTGATCTTAGCTAGATCACTACTGAAAACCTGAAAGTACTAAACAGCTATTTCGTTTTAGAATTGGACTCCTTGGCAGTGAACATCCATGACCCTGCTACAGGGGATTGAACCAAGGGACTTCCATAATTCTTGCACCCAACCCCTAGGCGGATACCCAGTGGTGTACAAGTCTAACTTCAACCAACCCGTGGTACTGAGCAACCATTTCCAACTGTCTTTAGTACGTTCCTCACATTCGATAGAGCACGAAGCCGAGGATCCAGGGCTCAATCCCCGGTGGTGGGATTGTGAATGCTCACTGATAAGGAGTACCATACTAGGAAGAAACAGCTATCCACGTTTTCAATGGATGTCTAACCTAGATCGTTTTGTAATCTTAATAAAAAAACCAATAATCATGACATAAAATAGAGGGTTTGAGTCCCGGAGTGAAAATCAACTCCGGGATGCAGGTACACCCAGCTGATGAGTCCCGAGTAGGACGAAACGCGCATCCTGGATTCTACTGCTAGCCATCATCTATCTTTGCTTATAATCATTATCATTATTATGTCATCCAACTATATCATACATAGTTTATTAGTGAAGATTGTCTAAAAATTTTATCGATATTTGTTGATAGAAGAATAGCATAAGCTTCTGTAAAATTAATTATTAAAATGATTGAACCAAATTGTTTCAAAGTATCCAATGATCACGACGATATAGTTGCTATAGTGATAGTGTTCTATATCATAATTTCACATCACAAGTAGTAGATATTCATTGGTGTTAGATATTATAAATAAGCGTATTTGCTAACAAAATGAACATACATAATCTTCCGTCCAATAAACTCATGGTCTGAGAACATAAAACAACCCCATCTTTATCTTACGAATTTTGGGTTAAGACAAACTTATGCATTTCAATGTACTCCCCGTTTGAGGAAACACATTTTTGAAGTCTTGATTTCGATCGTTTAAAGCATCCCTGCTGGCCACCAAAAGTTGGGATCTTCTGTTGCTTCATTGTCATGCAATTTTTAACAAGATTGAATGTTTAGCCAAAAAGATTTGTACATATGATTTTTTGCATTATCGGCTGGGATATACACAATGAATCGATGATCAAAAAAAGGCAAACCTAATACGTTCAATGTCTTCATGAAGATTTACTTTTCAACGCGTTATAGCGACAAAATAGTAATATCTATTATTGACAACTTTAGTCACTCAGTCCATAGGCCTCAACATACACAAGAGAAAAACCAAGATCCTCAAGTTCAACATAGAGAACACTGATCCAATCACACTCGATCAAGAAACTCTGCAACAGGTAGAAACATTCACGTAACTAGGCAGCATCATTAATGAACATGGAGCATTGGTTGCTGACAAGGATTAACAGAGTAACGACAACATCCCTACAGTTGAAGAACATATGCAACTCAAAACAACTCTCAAACAATATCAAAGTCACAATCTTCAACACGAAGGTCAACATAGTTCTAGTGTACGGAATTGAAAATTGGACAATTACTTAACCCATCATCAGAAAAGTACAGGTATATGTAAACAATTGTCTATGCAAGATACTTTAGATCCATCTTTACGTTTAATGTCAGCCAATGGATCCTTTTAAATCTTGTTCCTTCCATGTTGAAATAGATTAGCGACCGCTTTCTCACTCTACACTTTCGTCTCTTTAATTCGAGTAGACTGATGATCCTAGTAGTTTGTAAATGATTACACGAACCGACTTGTTGAACTACGGATATTGTAGTCAAATTAATTAAAAAATAAGCAGACAGTACTCGTCATATATTAATGCCAAACATTTGAAGCCAAGAAGCACTGGGAGAGCCCTCAATGTACTATAGAGGTTTGCAGCAGTACTGACACAAGTAGTAGGGATCCCACCCAATAAACGCAGTTACCTCAGAGACCACAGTGCCTTTGGATAACTAAGTTATAAGTTCAAGTTTATATTTCCAACTTCAATCAATGTCCCATAGTGTGATGATTATTCACGATGACTGCGTCAATCTCCATACAAACAAGCTTCATTGGGGATTCATCTACAACTGGTCACTGCTAAACACACGATTATAACTTGCTTGGGAGTTGTAGGAACTAACATTTAACAGAGGCATCCCATTAATCGACGGCAGTTGAAAACATCTCACTGGTAGATACTGCATATTGTGGATGACCATATAATAGTATTGGTATCAAGAGATATGGAGATCACACAACAACATAATCCGGTTAGAATGAAAGAGCATTAAAATTCAACTAATGATAAAATCTACCCCCAAATGCCCTGGTACGACCGAGAGTGGGGAGAGTTCGCTCTCCCTCTCCAAATACTCTCACATGGCCACGCGTATATAGCCTCTGACAGGGAAGTCCTACTCATTGCCTTCTCGTGGCAATACTGTTGTTTACTAAATTGAGAGGACGAAAAGCGAATGCCCGGCGCATTAACCGGGTTGGTGGACACGGAAAGTCTACCTAGGGAAGTTGGAAAACCCTCATTCTAAACCAATGGTGCACATGGGCTAACTCCAGTATCCTGAAGGAAGAAATGGTGTATGAATCAATCGTTGGTCACCGACTACCATGGGACTGCATATCCTCACGATGCTCCATTGCCTTGTGGATCAGACCTTTAGGTCAAAAGCTCCGTGTGTGGTCTCCTAAGAAAACCACCTGCTTCAGTTTGGGCACCTGGGCAGTACCACATCCCTCACACAAATCAAATGAGATTTGTGCGGCGCATATGTATCTGGTGCGTCCTTGTACCAATATTTGTGTTTAAATAAATATAGTGTAAATTCTCAATGACCAAAGAAATTTTGATGAAAACGACTTCATTGATAACTTAACAGATAATTATTGCAAGTTAATTAACATTATTGAATTTGTCAACCTATAGGCCTCAAGTCTGAAACCTACCTCAGCTAACTCGAATTGAGTGAGCGTAGAGTATCCATTAGACCTTACACATTGAGTAAATTTCAAAGTAGAGCACATAAACCTGCGCCTAATAAATGAACTACATTGATCATCAGAATATTAAACAAGCAACTAGCATAACATTCAAATTAAGATATGATGAGTCATTTGATGTATCCCCAATAACGGAGTAACATGATCTACTGTGATCACTGAATTATTTGTATTGATATTCTGAAAAGATTTACCATGTGAACAAGAACCAATATGAACTTCAGTAATCCGCAGACTAATAAACATAAACTTATTCGGATAGAATTGTTCATTAGTCAATACAAACAAAATCCTGAACAATATTAAAACAAATAAACAGCTTTCTCTATTCAAAACATCCAATCTCTGGATACACTGAACCGTACAGTTCTAATATTTCACTTTGATATTGATTCTAGTGAATTCATAAACATTCTTTCTTGTAAATACAGGGAATTTATAAAAATCTGCTCTAAAATTATTACAAAAAAAACCAACTATCCGTTTGAAATAATCGACAAGACTAAAAATGTATTCAAAATCCCATTTATTTGAATGTTAATACAGTTTGCTATACAAATTGAATTCTAGTCGATATATCAGTGAATTGTTTATTTCATTCATAAGACATTTTGTCAAACAAAATGAATATTACCAGGACGATTTGACAATGCACAACTAGTAAAGGGAACCGAAGAAAAAAAGCTGTGAAGTAATTAAAAGACAAACATTGTACATTACAATTGGTGTACTGAGTGACTTTCATTGCAAAGTAATGACTGAGTCACACACGTTCACTCAACGTACATTTGTCAATTATCAAACTATTCCAAACGACTTTTCTCATCAAAATCTTCCACAAGCTCCGGTACATCATCATCTCCATCATCTGCCTTTGAATCTGATGTTTTTGAGTTTTCTACAAAGTTCACATTGAGAAATACAGAAATCATTAACAGCTGCTAATGTTCAATGGAACAATTAATAAAACTGCATGCCATAGTGAGGCTCTATACTAAGGAGCGAGATTAAGGGACCTTTCCAATTTTTTAAAATGCCAATATAGGTTAATACTAACAGTATAAACACTTGTAGAAAAAGCTACTGCTAATTAAACAATTTTATTGTATTGGTAATGCACAATACGCTAAGCTTCGTCTATCAAAACTCTGTACATCAGAAGTCAATGAAATTTGACATTGATACACGAACATGAACATTTATGTAACCCTATGAGCTTTTGGGTAAATTCATTATGGTGAGTGTTACGGTAGAGTATCCAACTTCATCTATAATTATCATGAAGAGGTTCTCATACATTGATATAAATAGTTCATGTCGGCAGTTTTGTCAGCTTCTTCAGGACAAGCCTTTAATATTAATTCGTTATTTAATGTTCACGACATTGAAGGCAGACAAACAGATAGCAGCTACAGACAAACAATCTGCTTCCACTAGACGGAAATGAGATATTTTTATTATGAGTGGACAGTGTAATCAAGAAAAGATTCTAATGCATTGTAGCACACTTCAGGGACATCAAAAATTAACTAACCATACGTCGAATCACAATAATATGGAATTAATACCAACTTCACATCAACACAGACAAGGAGGGTACATATACAGCATTGTGAAAAACTAAATAAACGAGACAAAATACTGCTGCGCGTTAACATAAAAATAACTTATCAAGAAACCATAAATACTCAGATTAATAAAAAGCTTTCTGTCAGGCTGTGGACAAAAATTAATCGGAATTTGTAGCACGACTGTCAGCAAGTACTTGCAGACATCTCTTGATAATGCCGTTTAACGAAACCATATTGGTACCGTGTGCAGGAGGGAAATGAGGAGTTAATAAGCTACTATCTGTAAACACAATTAGGGATCAAGACTGGAAAATCAACAACAATACGTTTCGGTCACTATACCGGGTTAAGCGAAGCACAAATATACTTTAATTCAGCGCAGATGGGATGCAAAGTACAGGTTATTCACTTTTACAAGCAGTTATGAGACATTTTTATTAATGGTAGAACGCAACGGACTCACATTAGGAATCTAAAATACCTCTTAAACTGGGTTGGTAGTTATGGAGCGTCTACCTAGAGGAGTTGGAGAACCTTAATTCTCCGAACCAGTAGTCCATGTAGGTCCAAGTTTCTTGAAAGAAAAAATACGATATGTACCTATTGTTGGTCACCCGGTACCATGGGTTCGCACCTTTCAACGTAGCTCTATTATCTTGTGGTTTCGACTACTTAGTCAAAGGCTTGAGGAGTGGCCCGTTAAGGAAAACCATCTGTTTCGTGTAGGCACCCGGTGACTCAGTACCTTAGCTTACACAAACCTAATGACTTGTGGCGTATGTATATTTTCAGGCCCTTTAGAAACAAGGGGTTTTAACAACAATAAATTATCGCTTGCACAAAAACGCATACAAGGCTTGACTGTTGCCTTCAGTCAGTTGGTTTAAGCCACTGGATGACTGACCTTACCTATCCAACACTACAAGTAGTTAGTCTGGGCATCTGAATAAGATAGAACTACTGCACAATTGCACCAAATATTTTAACACAAAACATTTTTACTAACCATTCATTTTTGCCAATCGTAATTTTGCTGTCTCCCATTGATTGAGCATATTTGGAAACAAATCATTTAATGCTGAAGGGTACATAAGAATAACACAAAGGTACTTTTATATTCAGCTTGTCCAGTAACTGCGAATACATTAGCTTGTGGAGCTGCTTGGACTTTTGGATTCTTAAAGTGAATCATAGTTCCATCTGGTTTATACATGTTAACCTAACATAGAATAAACACCAATAGTATGATACCTCTTCTATGGTTGGGATAGTATTGAGGTTTAGTTTCTTCAATGAACTTTGTAGTTTCTTATCATCAGCAGCAGCATTCTTATGAACTACTTTTTTCTTTCGACGAGCTGTACCTTTTCCACCGATGCGCACCTGGTCACTCATCCCCTTTAACTTCTCCAACTTCTCCATGCGCACTTTATCGACGTCCATCTTGGAATATTCTGTAAGTTAGTAATTCCAGTCTAATAAACAACCGCACGATTAAACTAGCCGAATCACGTCCCACAAGTCACGCCCAGGGTAACCTTGATCCCAATGCAGTCTGTTAACAGAAAGCATTAAAACAAATGACGGACAGTACTTTTGCTACATTACGGCAACAGACAAACTGTCAACAAGAATCTCTTAGAAAACCTGACTTTTCCGCTTGATTTAAATTGTTATCATATAAATTAACTGACTTTTCGTTAAGATTTCCGTTGCATTTGTGGAGACAGTTTCAGTTTCGGTTTGGAATGGACAGGGGGCTGAGTGGCCTATTTTAGTTTTCATGATGGTATTCTCTTAGGTGACCCAAATTTATTTTGAATATGTTGATATATAAGGCTGCAATCACTTAACAAGTTCTATTCATTGATGATCCTTTGGAAAAGTTGATAGTCAGCTAACAACTTATTTCCTCTGGCCCCATCAACTTTTTAGAACGACGGATTCATCTCTGTTTCTTCAACATAAAATGAGAAGCAGATCTGGTTTAGCCATTCTCTGATCTTACTGTAGCTTTGTGAACCTGGGAGTCAATATAGTTTCGTTTTTTTATTCCTCAACAACTGATTGCCATTTTAGGCAGGGGCTCGGTGCTTGTATGCAATACCCAGGTTTATGACGAACAAAAACTGCATACAAATTCAAAAAGGTTCATCACTAACGTAGCTAGAGAGTCTACTTACCAACCATGGGTTTTAAAATCTTCGGTTGCTGTCACACGGTGGTGTGAAGTAGCTTTTAAGTCTTTGCTGTCAATAACTCCTAGATAATTGTTTGTCTGAACAACAGACAACTCACCGTTTTCCACCGTGTGTGTATCTATACCTTGATGGTTAATATACATCATAATGCACTTGGAAGTATTTGTTGCCGACCGTGAAACTCTAGACCATCCAGATAATTTCTGCAGGTCATTTTTATGCTACAAACTACCGCCCCCATTTTTTATCGCTCTTCACTCCTGTACATTGCTAGTATGTAAAAACCAGTGGTGATGAGACCATGAAGGTCATTGACATAAGGCGTGTATGACATTTATTGCGAGCTTTGCTATGGGGGGGGCTTTACCAATCACAGTTTCTCAGCTAGACAACATGAAGTTGACCTGTGCTTTTCGTTTACACCTGAATGAGAAATCTTTCAACATGAGTAAGTAGCTTCCGATCGCGGCACCACGTAACTTAGATAGCAGTCTGTCATGTGAAACTTTATCAAAATTCTTACTTAAGTTTATGAAGGCTATACCTAAAGTCAGATTTTGATGTCTTAAGCCGCACAAACTATCAAGAACTACCAATAAGTTTTTGAGACTTGAATAACCTGTTCGAAAACAATTCTGCGTTCAGAAAGAACCAGATATTAGTCTAGACGTTTAAATGACCTCTGAATAACCTTTTCCATGGCCTTGAAAACCACTCTGTCTAGGCTTGCAAGACGATAGTCCTCAGGTTTGTGTCCCATAACTATTTTGAAGAGAGGACATACAATGTTATCTTTCCAGTTCTTCCGTAATTCGCCTTGGGTTACAAGTAAATTAAAACACGTGCCTAAAAGATTTGCTGTTAGATTTGCTAGTTTCTCTGGCAATCCAGGATGCACTTCAACAGGTCATAGAGATTTTTCTATATCAAGTTTAGTCTACAGACGTCATGTACTCAGAATTTTGGCAACACGATACTTTGAAGTTCAGATTTTCTTTAAACCTGTGTGCAGTGCGCTAGATATTTCTTGTTAAAAGAAAGAAAAAACTCTCACGATGGTTCGAGACACCAAGTGCGATCATATGTCAACCAACCTATTATCCTTATTTCTAAATACTGAACTTGTACAAGCCTTTTCCGTGGGAATACAGAAAGCAAAGGTGCAAGAATTTATTGTTATTAGACCAGAGTGTAAAATCCGGAAAAGCGGGTGAATCGTTTAAGTGCTGTCAACTATCTTGTAAACTTATGTCCACAACCATTCCCAAATGCATTTTATTGTCAATACTGTTAACCATTTTGCACTTATTCTCTTAGTCGTGATCGGGCACTCTTGTATGAGTACATCATATACATTCTTGGTTGTGTGTTTCTATTCATTCACTTATCATGTTGGCAGTTCTAAACTATATACAAACTCGCCCTTCAATTTGATTAATGTTAAATTTACTCTACGTCCATGTTTTCACACACACGGTTTGTTTGTAAGGCCGCTTCCATGAAGTGTTCTCAAAAGCATTGTGTAACAAGCTTCTTATATCGCGCTATCCATCGGGACCAATCTAGGTGTTAAATACAAAATTGAATCTGCGATACACTAACTGTGGATCACAAACCACGAGGGTTAGATACCCATCACAATCTTACGAAATCAAAGAAGAGATCTGGGACCACATTAACTTTATAAATGTACCGTAGTTATCTGGCCTTGTATTTGAACCACAGTCTACTTCAGAAGTATGTTAAGTTGGATGTTGCTCTCACTAAAATCTTTCATACATACTGTTCTCGACAGTTTAATGACAGACAATTCAGTGGTTCAGTAGTATAAGGTCTCATGAGGATGAAATAGTTGTCTGGTACACTCTGAGAGTCAAATCAGTTGCCAATGGAGATTGGATAATAATAATACTTGTACTAAGTGAAAATTGGTCTGTGCACTATTACCCAAATAACTAATAAAAATACAATGCTCCACGTACGTTCGAGGCCTCATTTTTACTATCAAGTGCTTGTAGGTTCCAAACCACCAGACTCTCTTTTGAACAAACCTTGAAACTATCGGTTTGCGCACTACATTCACCACTATTACTTCTACACTTTATAAAAATACGAAAAAGCCTACCGTTCTACCAAATAGTTTAACTTTCATCTAATTATTTACATTTTTGTTAAACCAAACCGAAAGCAATAACACAATAATCCCATACACGTCAGTTTTCTGATAAAAAGAAGGGTATGGTTTTGTTTAGTCGTTATCTCATAGTAGTTTCTTACTACCCGTTTAACGCTCATAGTCGTCTTTTGAGAAGAATAGTAACTGCTTCTCAGAATTTACGAACAAAATTAGGTCTAGCATATAAACGCCCAATCCCCTTTATTTTGTTTCGTATTCCAAGAAATATTAATTTATCCCAGGAGCATTTAAGTTTTTGAGGTGTCTACAGTGGGAATATGATGGTTCATTCAAGAATTCAGTGTGTTCAGTACAACATAACGTGTTATGTAGCTACCACCTAAATATATAATTTATGTAACTGCGCACTTAATCAATATTAGTTTTATTGGAACGTGTAATACAGTCATGATCCTTTTCTCTCAACAGGCCTTTCATAAGTTAACATTGCTTCTAATATTTAGGTGGTGGTAAGAAATCAAAGGTGTACTGACAGCTCGCAAGAATCAGCACAATCAACCAATAACTACTCCTTCAAGTTACAAATAATCGATAAGATAATATACATTGAACTCCACGTCTCATAGTATTAAGTATGAAAACCACTATTAGCTCTTCCAGTGCCACATGATCCTTTAAATTTATATCGGAATACCTAAGATTTTCACTGCCTCCGTAAACTCTTCCTTTGCAAACTCTGGAGCTGGAGTTTCATAACATGGTACCATATTTCCCAGTTTACCCTCCCCCAAAAGGCTATAGGCCATTCATTTATTCCTTAATTCAGTAGACCTGCAAACGTTATCTTCATCGGCAAATAAAGAAGACCAGTCAACGCGTCTGCACAAAATGTTTATTCATACCACTACAAAGATGGAAAAGGAGTGGGATTGTACTAGAGGAAAGTTGCCCATTTCACAAAAAATATTAAATATCAAACCTGAAAAAATTTAGAAGCTAGCAGCTTCGGGAATATCATTCCAGTGTTTCGGTTCAATAATATTATACATGACTCAAGTGTTCGGGCTAGTAGTCTACATGGGATAATCAAAGAAGCTCATCTTTGTGACCAGATCAGTATTAAGTTTGGATCAAGCTGGCAATACTCAGAGATTAGAAGTCTATCTACAGCCTTCACTACTAATTGCTGATCTAAAAGCAATCGGCAGTCATAAAACATTCAACTATGTGAACATCGGTACTGAAGGTAGTCAAATGGACAGGATCTTAAATTTATCAAGAAATTCTAAGGTCATCCCGAATCTTAATACTAATAACAGTGATGGATAGCATAGGCACTTGTCAACTGTTTTGCCCCGTATTATCTTTTTGCCCGACCATGTTCCACATACGAGCTCCAGTCAACTGACCTTCGATACAATCGGGGAAGAACCTGTGGTTTCAGTATATCAACTACGTCAACAGTCACTTTTTCTTATAACACTGTCTGTCAGTTCCTTTTAGTATTCTGCATAATACAGAAACATATTACTCGAACCTATGGTCTAGGAATACTGCTGCATACAGCTTTTAGAATTGCAGTTTTCTAAGTAGATATGACTGAATTTTCACAGTTCATTGAGAGAAGTACTTGCTTTATTAACCGTAGTATCATGATGTCCCCGAAGTTAAAAATCATGGTAATAAGTGGTTGGCTACCAACATTAGGCACAAATAGAAGTATTAGTCAATAGGTACTCCTCTTTAAATCCACTCGGTTTAAAATACGTTCAGACTGAACCTATTAATTTTAATTCAGAAGCTATAGTAAAGGATTACCCTGGATCCTTCATTTTTACTAGTGTTTCTTAACAACTAATAAAATCTTAGTTTTGAGGATTCGACAGACTGTACGGTCAGTTACATAACAATGAAAATAATTGAATGACTAGACCAATGTGTGTGTCAGCCCGGTCATACTATGTACCATCATTCTTTCTATTCCCAGCCAAGTATTGTCATATTTCATTTGTAAGGGTTTGAGGCGAATACAACTGTGGACTTTATGCTGTCGTATAGTATCGGCGGGGCTCAAATCGAAACAGGTAAATATATACAGACAGCAGTTACAGTCCAATCCTAAAACACAAATTAATATGATTAGTCAAAAAACGTAAGATGGCACAATCAACTACGAAGGATAAGACCAGGACACTACTATCGAGCATTATTGAGTATAAGAGAGGAAACACTAATCTGATATCTTTATTTGTATTGTTTTCGATACAATCTTTCACCCTGCTTTGCATTTCAACTTCTGTCCGGTACTTTTACATTTAATCTCCTCCGGCTAAGCCGTCAATATTTGACTTCAGTAAAGATTCACCCCCATTATTTCATTTTGTTGTTGTATGACGTCCGGCCATTGGTTATAAGATCGTCTTAGACCGAACTCAATGTTACTGAATAATTTGGTTGATCATCGTCGTTCTTTGATTACCTGCAAGGAACGATTATCCGAATCCTCGCAGATAGGTATTGATGCCATTTTGCCAGGAACAAGAATGCTGATCCCCAGGTACCAAGTATACACTTATTACCTATTCCTTTTGCTGTTCAGCAGGCTATTTTGTTCTAGGAAAACGTTTGACTGTATAACACGGGCTGTACCGTTTGAGGTATTCTGTACTTTTGATAAAAATTTGTTTGCTTTGTTAAACTATAACCAATTAAATTAAGGACAAAGTTTGTGATTTGATAAGGCTAAACATTCGAGTCTTAAAAGGACCTTTTAAGTTATGTAGTAGAGTGTGAACCGGTGTAATCTAATATACTTCGACCTGTTGGTCCTCTGCACTCAAGCTAAATGTCGGGATTCGATTGCTACGGGAGGGATACAAGAAAAATGAACGGGCGAAATGGTTAGTCATTTTTCACACAAAATGATGCGATTCCGTGATCTATAGTCAAATAAGAATAATAGAAACCAGACAGCGAGTAAGTGAGTCTTAAGTGGTGGATGTTCGAAGCAAGTATTATCGGTTGATTTGCTTCTGCTGATAGAGTTTAACAGGCACTGGATATGGGTCTTGGTATGAACAGAAATAATGGGGCGCAGAAGCACCAGTTTGTGAGTCACAAATATAGCGAAACACATGTCTTGAATTCTGCTGCTAATTACTCTCAAGATGTGCCCAAAGACAAAAATGGTCCTATCTATCAAAGCTTTCTTATTCCTTTGGTTCTATAAAAGCCTGGTTTCCAGTTTAGTGTAGGTAGACATTAGGCAGTTTCGCTCCTACACAGTGACGTGCATAATAATTCATCACAAAGTTTCATTTGACTCCGAATCCACTATAGGGTATAGTGCTCTAATCCACTTCAATAAACCATCGAATGGGTAGTGGCCTCACATGAAGTGGAAAAGGATTCCCTGTCACTGAAGAGGTTAGAGGAAGTAAATGACCTGAACGATGATCAACTAAGATATTTTTATGAAAGCTCAATCGAACTTAGCAGATTTTTTTTACCAACAGAACAACTAGACGCATATGCCAAGGATTTCAATGACACCTCAAAAGTTTGTACTACGCATCAGTTTCTTACTGGACGGTTGGATGCGCTGACACTCGAAATGACTTTAAGGTCGTTTAAAACGTGATTTCAGCTACATCTAATTATCCTTTCTACTCATGTCTTCTCCCTTAATACTTTCAGCGAAAACCGAGGCATATGTGTAGTGAGAAAGTTGAACCGCTGTGGGATAAAACACAAGTGTACTACCCTATAAAACTATGGAATTACGATCTGCGTCACTGTGAGTGACCCAGATCACCCCAACACCGTAAACTAAACGGTGGTTACCTTGACCATCAAAGAGATGATCATAGCAAGATTACCCATCAAAGAACAATCAGTCAAATAAAATTCTACATTTCGCACATTGAATCTGTGTCCCCAAGAACAAATTTCTAGAGGAATAGAGCTGCGGACTGACTTTGATAATATGTTCAGATAGTTCGACAGTTAGCACTTAGAAAAAACCTGTAATTATTACAGACATTAAATGTAATGTATGCACCTGAAATTTCTAGGTCTGTCCAAAATCTACTCCATCAGCTACACATTTGCCAGATAACAAATGGAGAAAAAAGACGGTAAATATGTGTAGGTATCACATTTAGAAAAATGTGCAGAATAATGCCCAAAAAATACATCAATTTACAGAAACATCACAAGATTTCAACAACAGTTCACTGGTGGCCATCAGCTGTGAGAGCGGGTATCGATAAACAATCTATAGGACACTATCGACATCAATTCTGGAATGAAAAGACCTAGACCTGGATGAAATCACCCCAAACTGCTGTACAGCAGAGGTCGAATTGTTAGGTATTTTACTGCCATATAGCAGAGCCTGCAGGTACCTTGGAGTAACTGTTAGAGTTTTGTTCTAACTTTTGGATATTTTCTACAAAATACCTCATCTGATCAGGCACTGCATGCCTAATCAAGACCAAAATGCTTACGTGGTCCCCTAAGAATTGGTCACTAAATGGGGAACATAAACTTTCAACCTCTCATATACAGAATGACTAAAAGTTTAGATCAATTTGGTAATAGTATTCCACAACTCAAACTGCAGTGGTGTTAGTGCCAACAACGCAATCCTCAAAGCTGAACATGAGATAACTGTGAAAATAGATATTCGAAATTTAACACGGAAAGGGGGTCAACAATGGGGAACGTGAGAAAATTCGTTCAATAGCACGACATGCCTCAGCCTCGCAGATTCTGTCATTCCGTATAACCTGTTTTTGTTCACATTAAATACATTATTCGATCTTCATTCCAAGTGTGTTCTTCAGAAGTACTAAGTATCATATTATTAACTGTCACGATACGACGAATCAGTGTAGATAATGATGGGAATTTCATATAAGGTTCCATTAGTTAGGTAGTCACATCATGAAAAATCTACGACTATGGAATTATGTTTATTATTGTTATGGTAATAATAACGAAGTAGACCGTAATTCTACAAAAACACAAATTGAACGCGATCATGTCTGGCGTTTATGACTGTTAATCTGTAAAGCCATCAAAAAGCTAAATATCTCAAAAAAGGAAGGTGACCCATTCCAAATAAATCAAAGTGCTGCGATCTCCTGATTTACGTCCAAAAAACAGCCTGAATTACTCGATCGTGGTACATGGGTGATTGAATTCTCTGGTAACATCATCATTATGTACAACAAAGAACTTGGCAAATATACGCACAAGTTTAAGCCACCATGTAACATTCACATGACGAGATGAAGTTATTTGAAGACGATTCCCAAGGTAGTGCAAGTAATATCGGTGGTGGAAAAAACATGTGCAGGAAAGGAAAAGGGTACAGGGAAATTTCGGCGCTCAGGCTTGTAGTGGATGTCGAGTCGTGGACGGACTATGATCACCACTACTATTCGATTACGTGTCCAAAAACGACTTGGTTCCCTTGATAGCCCGTAAATCAGAAGGCTTTACTAGTCCAGATCAAGTATATTTATTGGCGATCTCGTGGTATCGAAATAATACCGAGACGTGCCAAAGAGTACAAGCGAATAAGCAGTGCGTGAGCAAGCTCGAACCAAACAAGGCGGATAGCGGAACAAGAAGTGAAACTGATACAGTTAAACAAATACAGTAAAACAATCTCTGGTACAATTGGTTACAATAATAATAATTGTTTCTGTTATTCCAATCGTGTTCTTATCGAGACTGGCCGGTCACTACAGGAGCCCCCCTCTAGAAAGGGTTTACTCTTTCGATACGTAGCGGTTTCGTTCGTGGGACTGATCGCGAAACGTGCAATTGTAAGACGAAAGCGTTGGCAGAACAGGAAGTGATCGTTGATCCTCGAGTTGCCACCAAAAGTCTTTGACGTAGAACGGTGCCAGAAGGAACGTACTGTATTGATTGCTTGGATTAGCATGCTACACCAGAGTGGTTTGTATCCAGAATCTGAAGGTTGCGTTCGTAGAGGTCCGGACCAGAAACGCTGCAGACGTAGGACGAAACCAGATTGAGCCAAGGAACCAGATGCGACCAGGATAACCATGTTCGGGACCAAATGTATATCATACGTATTTGGAGTCAGAGAGATCGACTGAGTACGTTGACTATAGCGTGGGTGATCAGGCCAGCTTTCGCCAAGATTGACTAAAGTCGGCGATACCGGAACAGCGATGGTCGAAGGCGTAGGCTCGGAGTAAACAAAAAAATGAAAGAAAAAGAGAAAAGTGTAGCTTTCGTGTAGTATAGGGGTAGATTCCTATACTGTATCCGTAGTTGGTTATGAGGTTAGTCGAGAAAGCGTACGGGTAAGCGTACTCGGCGACCGGAACGTGAGACGGTAGTCTCGTTCGAACCTCGTGAGCCTGCAATCTCATCCGCAGTCAAGGGCGGTGTGGTCTGCAGGTCTGGACGTGAGACGGAAGTCTCGTCCGTAGACGGGGCAGATGACACGTGCTGTTGACTGGGACGTGAGAATGAGGTCTCAGGTGCATCTAGCGTGGGATCCGAAGTAGATGTAGAGATCCCGCTAGAAGCTTTGATGGGTCTAACATTGGGTCTCGGCTTATCAGGTATAGCACTGTCATCGACGTGTGCTGGCTTGAGACGATCAATGCTGACTGTTCCGATGCGGCCACGTCGATCAACCTTGAAGGTCTTTTCGTGACGGGAAATCACGTGAAAAGGTCCTTCGTAAGGCTGTTGTAGAGGTTTGCGTACCGAATCTACTCGTATGAAAACATGTGAACAGGTAGATAACTCTCGAGGGAGAGCGACCTGTCGATGTTGTATACGAGTTGACACCGGAGTCAGTGTTCGCATGAATACAGACAGTCGTTGGACGTAGTCTGATTCGCCGAACTTAGTGCTGCTCCGTGGTGTGAAAAATTCCCCAGGCAGACGCAATGTCGTGCCGTAAACAAGTTCAGCGGCGGAACATTGAATATCTGCCTTTAGACTCGTTCTGATTCCCAGGAGGATGAGCGGTAGGGTTTCGTACCAATTGTTGTCTTCGTGTGCTCGAAGAGCACTTTTAAGTTGGCGATGAAACCGTTCAACTAAACCGTTTGATGCTGGATGGTAGGCGGTAGTGCGTATGCGTTCCGTACCAAGCAGCCGTGTTAGTGAGGAGAATAATGCGGACTCAAATTGTTGTCCTCGGTCAGAAGTGGCAGTCGAGGGACAACCGTACATAGCTATCCATCGTTCTACGAAGCGGTGAGCGACTGTCTCCGCCGTAATAGACGTGATGGGAATAGCTTCGGGCCATCTTGTGAAACGATCAATGCACGTGAGTATGTGATCATACCCGTGCGATGGTGGTAATGGTCCTACAATGTCTATGTGAACGTGATCGAAGCGAGCATCAGGCGTAGCGAAAGTGCCAATAGGGGCAGCTACGTGCCTGTGCACTTTTGATCGTTGACATTGTAAACATTGTTTTACCCACATACGGACATCTTTGTTCATTGACGGCCAGACGTATCGTGCAGCGATGAGGCGTAGGGTGGCTGAGATACCAGGATGAGATAGACCATGAAGGGCATCAAAGACGAGACGGCGATAAGCGGAGGGTACGATAGGTCGAGGGAGGCCCGTAGAAGTATCGCATAGGATAGTACCTGAGCTAGTAGCTAGGGGTACTTCCCGACACTGAAGGGACGTAGACTGTTGTGCTTCCGTGCATGAAGTATCGTTTGCTTGGGCGGCGGCCATAGCAGGTAGGTCAAGCACTGGCAAAGTAACTGCATTAAGTTGGATACGTGATAAAGCATCAGCAACACAGTTCGACTCGCCTTTGACGTGACGAAGGTCTGTCGTGAACTGGGAGATATAGTCCAAATGTCTGCACTCTCGTGGTGAGTAGCGGTCAGACTTGGTATGCAGAGCATACGTTAAGGGCTTATGGTCGGTGAATAAGATGAAATTACGACCTTCTACAGCGTGCCGGAAATGTTTGATGGCGCAGTAGGCTGCTAGCAGTTCGCGACCAAAAGCGCTATATCTCGTCTCCGTAGGAGTGAGGCGTCGTGAGAAAAATTCGAGGGGCTGCCAACTACCGGAGATATTCTGTTGCATAACGGCTCCTATGGCGAAATCCGATGCATCAACCGCTATACTAAGCGTGGCTGATGGGTCAGGATGCACGAGAAGTGTGGCTTGAGCTAGGGCCGTTTTGATATCTGAAAATGCAGTACGTGCGGCGTCGTTCCATTCCGGTTAACGGTCGTAACTGTTCTGCCGCGTGCGAAATGAAGCGTCGGTAGAAGTTGACCAAACCGAGAAATGCCTTCAGTTCCTTGAGTGTGGACGGTACAGTGTATTCCATTATAGTACGTACTTTATCCTCACAAGGTAGAATACCCTCATGCTTAATAACATGACCTAAGAATTTTATTTCCTTCTTCCCGAGTTCACACTTGTCGGGGTTGACTATTATTCCATTATCCGAAAGGCGCTGGAATAGTAGCGTCAGGTGTTGATAATGTTCATCTACGTTTGATGATGCGATTAGCAGGTCATCAATATAGACGTGAACAAAATCTAGGTCTCGTACAATGCTACCGATAAACCTTTGGAAAGTTTGAGCAGTACTCCGTAATCCAAATGGCATTCGTAGGAACTCAAATAAACCGAAAGGAGTCGTGATAGCAGTTTTCTCTATATCTTCAAGAGCGACTGGGATCTGGTGATATGCTCGTACCAGATCGATCTTGGAAAAAATTGTCGTGCCCTTGAGTGATGCCGTGATGTCATGTATGTGGGGGATGGGATAGCTATCGAAACGTGTAGCTGTGTTTAACGCTCGGTAGTCTCCGCATGGTCTCCAACTAACTCCATCCTTTTTTCGAACCATGTGGAGAGGTGAGGCCCAAGGACTGTGAGAAGGACGAATAATACCAGTAGCTAGTAAATTGTCAAACTCACGTTTAGCGAAAGCTAATTTGTCCGGTGCCAGTCGGCGAGGTTTTGCCGTGACTGGTGGTCCGCGGGTGACTATGTGGTGTGCCACACGATTGGTCACCGATGGAGTCTCCTCGAGAGGTTTAGTTAATTTGGGGAATTTCTGAAATAAAACGTGGAATAAATCGTCACGCGAATGAAATACACCTGTGATTCGGTACGCGTTTGTGTGGGCTTTAGAGCCCATAAAGTTGCTGTTCGACGAAGTATCAATTAGCTGCAGCCTACGTGAATCGACTAGCAATTCATAGTGCTGTAGGAAATCGATACCGAGTATAGCTGTGAGAACATCGGCAATGATGAACGTCCACAGATACTGTCGTCGGTTGCTCAGGTTGACCGTAAGTTGTCGTGTACCATAGGTGGGAATGACTGAGCCATTCGCAGCGCGTAGTCGAAGCATAGTGGCTTGAGACTTACTGTTACCGATAGGTACGACAGAAACTTGGGCACCCGTATCCACAAGGTACCTAGCGTTGGTGCGATAATCGTGCACGTAAAATAAACGGCCAACCTGAGGTGAAGTGCCGGCGAGTACGGCCGCATTTACTCGCCCGCTGAGGAGTTTCCCGCCTTGTATGAGCGGGGAGCTCGACAATGACGGGCACCGGCTCCGAAAACACGGTGAAACCAGCACCAACCTGGATTCGCTTCCGAAACCGCCTTCTGGCGTGGCTTGGAAGATGCCCGCTTGGGGCGAGTCGTTACAGCCTTACGAGATTGTGACCTGGGTCGGGGGGCGTAGGGGGCTGGCACATTTGCGCGGTCTCGGAAACTGAGACGAGTATGGATACATCTGTCCCTATCCCCATGAGCCGAAGGTCGTCTAGCATCGAGATCAACGTTAGAACGGGAAGTACTAGCAACCAAATAGTCGTCTTTGGTGTTAACTCGTGCTAGAATCTTATCTGCTATGAGGGCCACCTTGTTGAGCGGGGTGTCCTCGAGCAGAGCCGTAAGGGTTGGCTGGATACTGACTGGTAAGGCTTCGAGCCACAACTCTTTGACTATCTCAGAGTCAGCTGTCATGTTTCCTGCAAGGGATTGCAGGCGCGTGAGGTGGTGGCTCGGCTTAGCATCACCCATAGGGTGATGTGCTAATAGTGTCCTCAATCGTTCCTCTCTTGATGGGAGGAAATGTCGAAGGATGGCATCCTTAAGACGGTCATAAACGTTCGGATTGAGGACAGCCTCACGGACAGCGGTTAGGTGATCCCCGGGCAATGATTCCAAAGCGTAGGCGTACTGCGTACTTCTGCCTTTGATTGGTTATGCGGCGGATCTCAAATTGAGATTCCAGTGCCGCGAACCAGACTTCTGGATCATGAGGGATGAAAGGAACCGGTCGAAAACTGATAACCTGTATCTCAGAGTCTATCGTATTTATGTTATTCTTATCGTTATCTACCATATTAAGTTGCCAAAATATTATATATTGAAAAATATCAATACGAATATATGCAACAGATGTGGATAGATAAATAGACTCACCGGATTGATCTGGTTTGGAGAATTGGCCAAGTTTGACTTGTGCTCGATGGATTGGGTTACCAGCTGTAATGCGTGTTCCAAATACGGCTCACCAGTTGTAGTGGATGTCGAGTCGTGGACGGACTATGATCACCACTACTATTCGATTACGTGTCCAAAAACGACTTGGTTCCCTTGATAGCCCGTAAATCAGAAGGCTTTACTAGTCCAGATCAAGTATATTTATTGGCGATCTCGTGGTATCGAAATAATACCGAGACGTGCCAAAGAGTACAAGCGAATAAGCAGTGCGTGAGCAAGCTCGAACCAAACAAGGCGGATAGCGGAACAAGAAGTGAAACTGATACAGTTAAACAAATACAGTAAAACAATCTCTGGTACAATTGGTTACAATAATAATAATTGTTTCCGTTATACCAATCGTGTTCTTATCGAGACTGGCCGGTCACTACACATGCATACGTGAAGGATTGGATGATTGATTAAGAGTACGGCACATCACTGATTGACTCGGTGTTCCATTGTAAAACACTGAGACTGTATACAGAATTGATGGTGAAGTGATTCTGACAATGAGTGCTTGTATGTGAGTGTGTGCGTGTGCGTGTGCGTGTGCGTGTGTGTCTCTGATGGTGAGTGTGGATATGTTCTGACGACAATCATTCGCATGAGTGTAGTCGTTGAAGAGAGATTGGTGTGGGACAGATGGTTGTTGTGTAGTATCAGTGGAGTTATTTCTGTATGGAGTTGATGCGACTCGGTGTGTGGGATAGTTGTGTCTGATGGTTGTGAGTGTGTGTGTTCGTGAATTAGTAAATGATGGAATTGAATTTCGATTGGGTTGATGGTGGACACAGTTGTGTTGGTTGTTCAATTTGACTAATGTGTATAGCGATATGATGATTTGTGAGATGGTGTGAATGAATGGTGTACATGTGGATGTATTGAGTGAATGTGTATGTTTGGGTGATTAGGGAGGTGAGGATGATGAAGTGTTGTGTTAGATTTCTGTGTGTGATGCAACACACACGAGGTTGATTGTGTCGTAGGTGGACTGACGTGAGGCGTGTGTTTGTGTGGGTGAGTGTGGAGTGACGAAGGATCTGGTTGGTGGAGTAGGGGAGGGAGGGGAGGTGGAGGAAGAGGAGTGTAGAGTGTATGATAGGTCAGGTGGTTGCGACTGGTGCTGTTGCGCACAATGTGCATATGTGTTGTGCTGAGGATTGTGAGTGTTGATAGAGGAGTTGCTAGTGAATGAGTGAATGATTCAGTTTGAATGTTCTGTGATGTGCTGTGATGTGATGTGACGATGAGTGTGTCGGTGGTAATGTGATAGGTGGTGTTAGTGTTTAGTTGTCTGGATGTGGGTGTGTTGGTGATATGTAGTTGTTGGTGTGTTATGTATATTCCATGTTACGTGTGTACGAGTGTTGAATGTAGGATGAGATGGTTGAATGTGTGGGATAATTGTGAGTATGTGTGTTGTGTTGTGGGTGTTGGATTGTAGTGTGAAGCGATGTGTTTGTGTGCGAGCGGACGTCCGGCGATAGCTCAGTTGGTAGAGCGGAGGACTGTAGATTGGTGCAGTGATCCTTAGGTCGGTGGTTCGAATCCGC
>NC_031500.1:3400156-3447052 GCF_000237925.1 Schistosoma mansoni
AATTTTTACCTGCATTGATAGATTTACGCGATGGCCTGTAGCAGTACCTATGAATGACATTTCGGCCGAAACTATAGTCAAAACCTTAGTGGAGCATTGGATCTCTCATTATGGTGTGCCTGCAAATATTACAACCGATAGAGGAGCCCAATTTGAGAGCCACCTCTTTCAACAACTCACTGAACTTCTAGGTATCAAACATATTCGGACAACATCCTACCATCCGATGGCGAATGTTATGGTAGAAAGATTACATCGGCAACTCAAAGCCTCTCTGACATCTGTTATTAGCAATAATGATTGGGCCAGCAAGCTCCCATTAGTCATGTTAAGTTGAAGATCAACAATTAAACAAGATATAGGATGTTGCCCAGCAGAGTTGGTTTACGGAACCACTTTACGTCTACAAGGAGAGTTTTTCACCTCAAATAAAAGTGTTCCAACTGATTTAGCCAACTATGTACAACGTCTAAAGCAGCATATGAGTAATCTAAGAGTAACACTTCCGAGGCAACATCAACACCGTGTGTACATACCAAAACAACTGAGCGACAGTACTCATGTGTTTGTCAGAAGGGATAATGTGCAGCATCCCTCCTTATCTCCAATTCGTATTCAGATATCCTTTGAAAAGTTATAGTTTTGGCACCAAAGAACCCAATTATGAACGAGATCGGAGTGTTCCTGCTCGATTTCAACGGTTACAGGAGGATTTTGAGAAGTATGGTATGCGTCGATCAGTTGAAGGCATCTTACTTGTACATGAGCACAACCTACCTCATGTCCTCTTACTTCAACTCGGGACGTTTTTCAAACTCCCTGGAGGTGAATTGCATCCAGGTGAAGAAGAAATTGAAGGACTAAAGCGATTATTATCTGAGGTATGTTGAAAATGTATTACATCAAACCAGTAAAAAATTAACAAAGCGAATGCATATGTCGTGTATATAGTTCGACTATTATTTTTCCTATTTTTGACTCATTCTCGAATCCTGATTAAAATGAATCTATCGAATTAGGCTTCTCAGATTGAACAAAAATTTCCTTGAACTCTTGTTTATTACTTTCCGTTAATCGTTAACCGTCGATCCACGTCGACAATAATTTTTATCTATAACATTTCAAATAAATTATCTTTCAGTTATGCTTAATGTTGTTTGGATATGAGTAGATACGGATTCCTATTTTTGTTTAGAGTGGCGGTTCAGTAGTTAGGGTACCTGAGTTTCTAACCCCGCCCCAGCTTCAGTCTAGGAAACCGGGTAGTATCACTAGCCCTCATATTTAGAGTGTGATTCATACCTAAGTACCTGGTGTTTTATATTCATAAAACGAGCTAGGCTTAATATTCTGTATAACATTGCTTCTGTGCCCCTATGTGATTCTTTTCACTGCTTTTGAAACCGCATTTAACAGTTTGGCAAGACTTGACTAGGAAAATCAAACGATATGGGTTTATCTTTCTACCAGCATAAGCGCTTTTTATATTTTTTTATGAATGAAGTATTATATATATATATATATATATATATATATATATATATATATTTACCTTTTCCATTTAGATGTTAGGTCGGACGGATGGCATCCCAGTTGACTGGATTCCAGAAGACTGTATCGGTAATTGGTGGCGACCGAATTTCGAACCACCTCGCTACCCATACATTCCTGCTCATGTAACTAAACCTAAAGAACAAACACGTTTATTTCTAATTCAACTTCCTGAGAAAACATTGTTTGCTGTACCATCGAATTACAAATTAGTCGCAGCTCCGTTATTCGAACTTTTTGACAATGCTCGAGCTTATGGTCCAATTATTTCTTCCTTACCTCAAGTATTAAGTCGGTAAGTTATACATGTAAAGTTCCTTTCTATACGACACATCCGTCTCTCAACCAAAGGATGAGTTTACTGCTTAGCAGTTCACTCCGTTCTACAATTGTAAAAACCGTGGCCTTTAAATATAGAGGATCCCGATCGTTACTGCTACCTTGAATTGGTAGTCGGGCTTGCCTATCGTGGTGAGCCAATCAAGCTATACTGGCTGGAACAATCGTTCCCCAAAGTTCTACTGTTTCAGGCAGGTCAGTTGAAGAGCGGTAAGACTAAAAGCAGCAAACCCAAGGTCTGAAGGCGAAGTCGTACCACTGACTGTACAGAGGTGTGACGGCAGTAAGGTGCTCCCTTCAGACAACCGGTATAACAACGATGCTGCCCTCCCAAAAGAAAGGATGGGATTAGAAAAGGTCGACCCTAAGAATACACTCCTCACCTTATCCCATGGATAAGTCTCCGGCGGTAAGGTCTCAACAAATACGGAGCTAACACGAAAATTACTCACGAAACGGTCTTGTGTGACCGACCTGAAGCTGTTGTCCCTTGAGCACTGCGTTCACGCTCTCACGTCACTAAGACCACTACTAATCCCATTTCCCTTTCAGGTACCTTCAGAAGAACCCTTCCACGGTGTGGGCAACCGGGAAGTGATAAACACCCTCATACCTCTAACAGCACTCAAAATCACTGTATTCATAATCTCCCTCTTTAATTCCTATTATTCCTCCTACATCGACTTTCAACACTAAACTTCCTCTTTTGACCTCATCCTCAAGTGTCACCATAGCTAACGATTCTAGTGAGCGAAACATTGTCCCAGGTCTACTGAAACCTCGCTCCAAACTACACATTGGAGCCTTCAACGTACGCACTCTACGTCAAATTGGCTAACGGGCCTCCTTGGCTAAAACTCTAGAATCTCCTTCCATTGATGTATGCTGTGTCTCTGAAACACCCATACAGGATTCTTGTGTGGTCATCCACTTGACCTCACCTCACCAAAATAGAGACCCGACGAGATACACCCTCCGTGTATCTGGAGACCCGATGGCTAATTCTCGTGAACTGGCGAGTGTAGGCATAGCACTAAGTACGAGGGCAGAACAAGCACTATTATAGTGGGTTAGCATACGTAGTACATGTCATATCCTGAATATCTCAGTCGATAAAGTTTCACCACCTAGTCAATCGATTTGTTATAATCACTTAGTACTCTGGATCTAACCTCAGAATCGTTAACTCAGTGGTCGCAAAATATACGCGCAATGGTTTGTAGACACCAATGATCAAATGCTGGTAGCCTATGAATATCCTCTATATTTAAAGGCCACGTTTCATAACCGTAGGACGAAGCAAACTGCTGTGCAGTACCCTCGTTCTTTAAGCGTCAAATGAATATCTTACCTACCCCAAAAGTGATCCAAGTTGGCAAAAACCAACTGAGCTTTTTGCATTCGTGCAGAGATTTCGTCCAACACCGACATTTCAGGACTCCCAAGATAGGTAAAACGTTTAACTGCTTTACTTCCTATCCTGAGTCCAGGCGTTGATGTAAACTAGTCCTGAAGCAACATTTCGTATTTAGAGGGAGAAAATTACATCCCAAACATGCCATCATTGTTGCTAAAGCTGTTTAAAAAACAATGCTTTTGGAGTCTCTTTTGAACAGAATTATGTCATCTGCATCTACATAAAGATCTCCTTGTAGAAGATCGATTCCTGACAAGTCAGACGATGAGAATGTTATCTCTAAATGTATGTCTATGACAAGATTAAATAAAAATCAGGAAAACAGACAAACCTAACGAATACCACTTAATGTTATCAGTTCCAATAACAGTTCACCATAAGTGTGTATATCATTCAACTCATATTCAGTAAAATGTACGACATATACCTCTGTATGATCTTTATTGTTGTTGGGTTATTCTTTGACCTTTCAATTCTATTTCAGCTTCAACTTTGCATACAACGATTGAGTTCACATGTAAACGTTTCCAATGAATATCTTTACGACTCCATATTCTATCAACCAATCAAATGATTGATCTCACTATCAATCGAAAACCATTTTTTTTCCATTTTTTAAATATATACATACACCATACTACTCATATATTGTTACTTTGTTAAAGTCGTAAAAAAGATATTGTTCGACGCATTTCTTTTTTGTCTCTCTCTTTACGTTCACTTATAAATGTCTTTGTTGTTTGTGTAAATATATATTGTCTCGGATACAATTGTACATAATAACAAATAATATATCATCAGTAGTATATAATTCGTCATATTGATTGTCATTATTTTTCTAGATAATAAACTATTGGGTAATAGTATTTCATTTGTAATCCTAAAATTCATTTCTAGATGGATTGTGTACAGCAGTATGTATACTAAATGAGTTGACTTGTACATACAAAATTTCTTTCATTTTTTTCAAGTATTAACATACATTATGGGTCAGTGCTTGCATCTGCTGGGATCACGGGGTAAGTAATAGTGAGGTTAGACACAGGGTATTAGGGGATAATGGTAAATAAGCTGATGAGGTCATGAATCTTCATCGACTGAGATGGTTGGGCCACGTGTTACGTATCTCTGAACGCCGATTACTACGGCGCGAAATGCTGACTGATATTGGGGATGGCTTGAAGAAAGTTAGGGGAGGCCAAACAAAAACGTTGCATCAGTCCTTCAAGTCACTAACTTCTAGTGTGAGCCATGTTGGCAGACGCAGATTACTTGTTTGGGGTCCACGTGACTATCGTAACCAATGGTCGGAGACTGTGGGTGACATGGCTCATAATCGATCACAATGGCGTCGGTGTATATACTCTGTCTTCCCTTAAACTATGAGATTAAAATTGCTTCATATGTTTCTTCCTGTACTGTATCCTTATATACAATCTTTCTTCTATACATTACCACCATTAAATTAACTACTGCTATGAATTCGGTGTTCATCTTGTTGTGCTAACGAGGTATGGCAACTTGGACCAATGCATTTGTGTGCCTGGTCCTACGTTGTAGCTGCCTTATGGGTCAGTAAAACGTCACATCAATGTTAAAAATATCACTTTATCAATGAAACGAATCTAGTTGTATGTAGTTTATCTTTACTATATATGCTCACTAGTGGCTGGCTCCATGAGGTATTTCATGGAGTTCTAATGAGAAGCAGTAACCAGTGAAGTTCAACCAGGTCTGTTGTAAAATATCAATTCACTGAAGACATTGGTGAATAGTTGCTCAATTTCGTGGATTGGTTGAAGTTAGACATTAGCACCGTTGGATACCGGCCAGCTCAGTGGTCTATTGGTTAAGCGCTCGCGCGCAAGACTGATAGGTCCTGGGTTTGAATCTCGCGATGCGGGATCGTGGATACACACTGTTGAGGAGTCCCACAATAGAACGAAACAGATGTCCAGTGCTCCCAGGTTTTCCATAGTGGTCTAGCTTCAATTGACTGGTGATTTAAACTATATGAAATTACTGAAATCTCCACAAAACCCCCTTCTGATTACTACATTATAGTTAGGAATCAATTTTCTTGTAATTTGTAGCACTCTGATTTCAGATATATGTCCATTAGTTGAGATCTGGATTTCGACTTATTAAAGTTTATACATGAAAATGCTTGACTTCAAGGAAGCAAATATTTTACTTGTAAACTTCTTAAAATAGTATAACCTCTGTCAATGTAATTTAGGATCCAATCATTGTTGCATGTTTAAAGTATCCATTCAGGCTGTTGTCAGTTTCAAACAATATTCGTTTCATCTGAAGACCACGATTTCTTGTCTAGTTCGAACTTTGTAGAACTTTAGAAATTGGGAAACTTCTCGGGCACTGATGCGTGGCGAATGTATTTCTTAGCCGATTGCAATAGGGTAGTTCACTCAGTATCAGGAAATAGAGCTAATTCAGTTGTTTAGACAGCAAATTAAATTTGTTTTTTAAATGCCGTTCTCCAAGACTTTCATACGTCATGCTTTTCTAGATTACTTGGAATTTTATCATCTCTTAGACATATTTCCGAGTGATCTCCCAGGTTACAGCTCGCCCCCATCTGATCAAATGCACTAGACTATCCAATCAAGACTATTTTCTTTAATATAACTCGGTGCAGGCGCATTTGTCCCTTCAAATAGGAATGTTTTTACATTAAGTCAAAATTCTAGTCACCCTGTTCGCTGTTTCTGTCTGTACATATATGTGAACGTCTAGACTTTCAATTAGCAACCATTGGTCGTTACTTTTCATTTTCACTGGTGTTCAAATACGTCCTAAATTTTACCCTGAAGTACTGTGAAAAGATGGTGGCGACTTCCTGGTTACGAAACTGACTGAATTGTTTACAAAGATCTGGCAATTAGAGAGTGTTCCAACATCGTGGGATGACTCGATAGTTGTTCCTGTCCTTAAAAAAGGCTCACGTCGCCTCTGCAACAACTATCGGGAGATAAGTCTACTTCCAACTGCATCCGAAACTATCGGCTACCATCATAATTCGTAGATTGTTCAAATCCCGAGGAAGATTGACTTGTGAAGAGCAGGCTGGTTTTCGTTCTAGTGGAGGATGTAGTGATCATATCTTCACCCTCCGCCAAATGTTGGAACACCTTCACACTTATCACAGGCCAACAATCGTAGTGTTTCTTGAAATTAGGGCCTCATTAGATTCGTTGGACAGGACTGTTCTCTGGGATTGTCTAGTGAAGAAGTGTGTGTCTGAGAAGTTTATTAACATCTTGAAAGCCTTATAAACAAATGTCTCAAGCAGAGCGAAGGCATACAACCACCTCTCTTCACTGGTCCATTCAAACAGTGGGGTTAGACAGGGTTGCCCAATCTCACCATTCCTCCTCAACCTCGCCATCGATGACGTTCTGGAAACAGCTCTGATGGATATAGGTAATGGTAGTGTGGATCTGTTGCTTAGAGAAGGACTTCTCAACCTTGAGTATGCAGATGATATTGTCTTTCTGTGAGATGATACCCAAGCCATAAGATCCGTACTTAATCAGTTGGCAGTCAGTGTCCGCAGGTATGGTATGTGCTTTGAACCTTCGAAGTGCAAAGTACTTTTACAAGACTGGACACTAACCTGAACCTGAAATCACCCTGGGTAGAGAGCGAATAGACGTAGTGGAGAAGTTCGTGTATCTGGATATCTGCGTAAGTGCTGGTGGTGGCATAAGTGAAAGTCAGAGAAGCTTATTGCCAATCTGGGCCATCTTTGGCGCCTTCGTGATGTTAATCTGCTTGTAAAAAGCCGAGTCTACAACGCGCCAGTGAGAGCAGTGTTGATCCATACTTGTACAACCTGGCCTCTCCGAGTTGAGGATGTTAGACGACTCTCTGTGTTTGATCATCGTTGTCTCCGAAGGATTTCTGACATTTAATGTCAACACCACGTTAGTAATGCAGAGGTTCAGCATCGTGTGTTCGGGCATAGTGATGATAATCCAATTGGTGTCACTATCTTAAAACATCGACTTCGGTGGCTTGGATATGTCTTACGAATGTCGTCCTAGATAATTCTACGTCATGAATTATTTGCCGAAGCTGAGACCAGTCGGAAAAGGCGAAGAGGTGGTCAGTGTATGACATGATGTCATGGTATGGAAGAAAGCTGTAAAGAACTGGCTTCTGTTGGTCCTTTGCGACTCCCTGGTTGGGCTCCGAGAGATGGTATAACACAGTGAATAGAGACGTTATCATACATGGTTTAGAACAGAAGCCAGTAAGGATCCTTCAGTAACTTTCTTCTGCTTCCTTCATAACTAACTGAGCTGTTCTGCACATTATTATTATTATTATTATTATTATTATTATTACTTCACTCTCATACACTAATTTCTGTTCGTTGTTGCCCTTCTTTTGACACTTCCTATCTCTTCACAGACTCATTGTTATTATGTAGCGCATATGTATATGGTGCCCCCTTGTACCAATGTTTGTGATCGTTAAATAAATAAGTGACTTAAAAAATGCCAAAGAAGGTACGGTACTACTCATAAGTAGCTTAAATTTCGAATCAGTTTATCTTTAGCTACTGGGACTTTTGGAGATTAATTAACCTTGGTTTCCGTTGAAATTTTACAGTATGTTTGATTTTCCCTATCATATCAGATAAAAGCGATAACTAGTTAAAACGGACGAAATCCTCTAGTCAAAGTAAGTAGACGAAACAGCAGTTTCAACTTCCTTTAAAGTGAACAGGGTCATCGTCACATGTATCAGCTTCCAGCTGAAGAGGAAATTAAGAAAAACGCTGGAAATGGATAGGGCATACATTGAGGGAGTCATCGAACTGTGTCACGAAGCAAGCGCTAACTTGGAATCCTAAATGGAAACGGAAAAGAGGAATACCAAGGAACACACTTTTTCGAGAATTGGAAGCAGATATGTAAAGGATGAATTACAACTGGGAAATATTGCTCAGGACAGAGTTGTATGGAGAATGGTGGCGAGCGGCCTATGCTCGTCCATGAGGGGTAACAGACGTAAGTGAGTAATTGTCACATGTGATCACTTTCAATGGATAGTAATCAGATATTTAGTCAGCTATTCAATATTTTAAAAAGAAGCTTCATCTTGTTGGGATGATCCTGAAAATTTCTCGCAATAGACATGACAAGCTCAGGAAACATTAAGAAGCATTCTATCCAATCAGCGTTTGATTAGAAGTTTTGCTAGAAATATCGCGAAAATGAAAAGTCACATGTAGAAGTTCTGATTGGCTGATTACTATACTACTACTATGTTGAGTAGTATTCTGGAATTTTCAAGAAAGCCCAAGGACTTCTAAAATACTATAAAAACCCTATATTTTCTGTACATAAATGAACCTTTGAAGTAAAGTACTTCACTTATATTTTACGCCTTTTCTCTCATGTTCAAGTCGCTGTGTAGTTCTAGCTTGAAGGTTACGAGACAAGCTTAGGATCCGAATATAGCATTCAATCAACAAGACATATCAAATCTAAAAAATGGTAACATAAACCTTTGTATATTCTATTAGGAAAGTTTTGTCAAGGTTGTTTCATGCACAAACTTATATAACTACACAATCACTGAGTATTTTCATATGAGTCAATTGAAGCTAGATTATTGGTTGATGTATCACAGTTCAACATTGTCGAATAAGAAAAACATAAATATGATGACACACAGGTCTTGAAACGACATTCACGAATTAAATGAGCAGGATAATTACCAAGTCTTGGATACACCAACATACCTACTGGACATTCAAAAGATTGTCAATAACCTGACTCACGCTTTCAACTATGAAAATACTAAATCTCCACAAAACCCCTTCTCATAACAATAATAATAATCATGTGCTCACTAGTGACTGACTTCGAGAGGTAAATCCAGGAGTTCTAGTGAGAAGCAGTGACCAGTGGAGTTCAAACCACGTCTGTTGTGAGATATCAACTCACTGAAGACAATTAGTGAACGGTTGCACAACTTCGTGTATCAGTTGAAGTTAGACATTAACACCGTTGGATGCCGGCTAGCTCAGTGGTCTATCGGTTATGTGCTCTGGTACGAGACTGGTAGATCCTGGGTTCAAATCTCGCGAGTGCGGGATCGTGGATGCGCACTACTGAGGAGTCCCATAATAGTACGAAACAGCCGTCCAATGCTTCCAGGTTTTCCATGGTGGTCTATCTTCAATTGACTCATGATTTCAACTATGAAAATACTAAATTCTCCACAAAACACCCCCCCCCTGATCTATTTTCATATGGACTAATTTTTCTTTTTTTTTCTGTACGCCTACGTGTTCGGACAGAAACAGAGAACTATCGTATCTATCATTCTGTCCTATTATATGTGTATTTGCTTAAGCAGTCAATATCTTACTTAATCTATCAAAAAAAATACAACAACATTAATATGAGTGTCCAAATTTTAGTCCAAATAAATTCTATTTTAATTGAAATTACTTAATAGTAAATGCCGAATATCAAGTTTGTCTGATTGTTGTTGTCGTTTTTCTTTCTTTTTATAAACTCAGCCAAATTCACCTTTATTCAATTATAAACATCATGATTTTATTTCAAACCCTGAATGCTAAAATTATTCCATATTGTCAATCTGTTGGTAATGACATGAGTAACCATTAAATGTAACCATTAAAAGTAACCAGTGGAGTTCAATCAGGTCTGTTGGGAGATATTAACTCATTGAAGAAATTGGTGAAATGGTTGCTCAACTTCGTGGATTGGTTGAAGTAAGACATTAACACCGTTGGATGCCGGCCAGCACAGTGGTCTATCGGTTAAATGCTCTGACGCGAGACTGATAGGTCCTGGGTTTGAGTCTCGCGAGTGCGGGATCGTGGATACGCACTGTTGAGGAGTTCCACAATAGGACGAAACGGCCGTTCAGTGCTTCCAGGTTTTCTACGGTGGTCTAGCTTCAATTGACTCATGTTTTCAAGTATACATTAAGTGTTTTGTTATATCTTGTGATACATCAATCAGAGAAACAGTGAATTATTGATCGGACCAATGATGCGTAAAATCCCTACGAACAGTTTAGAGTCCTTATCGGTCTTTGCCTCCCGCCTAGCCCTGTCTGTTAAATCCAGAACACCAATAACAGCCCCTGAAATACGATTCATTTATACTAAACATACTGGATTTATATACCAACCAGACAGGCCACATCATACCATAAAATAGAAAATAACATTTGTACAAGATTCAGCTAAATGTGGCTGTGAATAGGGGAGATAGTAAGTGATAGACTGAGGATAACTCAAGAATGGTAAATCGTATAATAATAGTTCATAGGTCAAAATAAAGTTTATAATAAGAGAGATATGAATATGAATAGTTTAGTTATTTAACTATACAGTAAAAATATACACATAGTATTGGTCCATAAATGGATCCCCAAAGTTACCATTCATTATTCTTATCGGGACATAATTGTTATGACTTTATAAAAGGCCGTATGCCAATTCGTTATGACTTTATGTCCGGCTTTTTATCACGTGATTTACCCACTAATCGGAATACGACTTGTCTAATATTAACACTGTGCCACAACAATGACGTTCAACGGGTATGAGCAGTCTAGCGTCCTTATTGATCCCTTGTCCGCCTAGCCCATCCATTTGAGTCCAGAACACCAATTACAGCTTCTGTTATGCAAATCATTTATTTCAAGCATACTCGGTTTATATACCAGACAGACAGACAGAGCGCATCACACCATAAAATACAAAATAATATTTGTACAAGATCAAGCCAAAAGGTGGCTGTGAATGTGGGAGACAATAATCAATAAACTGAATATAATTAAGGGACGTTAAATCGCATAATAATAAATCATAGATCAAAATGAAGCTTATAATAAGATGAATATACATACATACAATCCGATGACTGAATAGTTATACAATAAGAATATACATAGAATAATAGTCCATTAATAGGTCCCGGAAGTTACCCGTACTTATGTCTTCGCTAGGATATAACAATAACAACGTTATCTTCGTTATTATACAAACTATTTAAATCGCAAATTTATCATTAAGATGCTTATAATCGACTTAGTCTATCTGGAAACTGATGGCCTTTATTTTAAAGAAAAAAAATCCATTTTACAACAGAAGATTGGTCTACGTTTGTATAGTTTAACGAATCGTAAATATCAGAAGGGGTTTTCTGTGGAGATCTTAGTAATTTTATAGTTGAAATCATGAGTCAATTGAAGTCAGACTACCATGGAAAACCTGGGAGGACTGGACCCTTTCTGATAATAATCATATGTTCACTAGTGACTGGCTTCAAGAGATATTTCCTGCAGTTCTAGTGAGAAGCAGTGACCAGGGGAGTTCAACCAGGTCTGTTGGGAGATATCAACTCACCGAACACAATAGTGGATGTGTCGCTCAATTTCGTTGATCAGTTGAAATTAGATATCAATACCTCTAGGTGCTGGCCTGCTCAGTGCTCTAGAGATTAAACGCTCACGCGCAAGACTGATAGGTCCTGGGTTGGAATCTCGCGAGACAGGATCGTGGATGCGCAGTTATGAATAGTCCCACAATGGGACGAAACGGCCGTTCAGTGCTTCCAGGTTTTCCATGATGGTGTAGCTTCAATTGACTCATGATTTCAACTATAGAATATAAATACTTCAATAAACCACTTCTAGTCTTTTTCATATCATTTGTTGGAAGATTCACCGGTACATAGTGTAAACAAATAAAAATGTACAACAACAGTTTAAAAGTCACATTAACAAAAAAAAATTTGGTCGTTTTAAGCATTTGTATGGTTCTCAATTGCTAATTATTGATCATATGAATAATAGCACAATTTAGTTAAGAGTTCACTTTTACTAAGTGAAAAAATGAACTCGTTTTTAATTTCATAGTTGAAAGCGTGAGTCAATTGAAGCTAGACTACCATGGAAACCCTGGAAGCACTAGACGGCCGTTTCGTTCTATTGTAGGACTCCTCAGTGGCAATGCGCATCCACGACCTCACCTCGCGAGATTCATTTTTATTGACTTATCTGTCTCATAAACAGTAAGTATTTTGTGTAACTTTGTCATTTTAGTAAAATAAACTTCTTTTGGTTACACTTAAGATCAGATAAATGCTAGGTAGTATTGCTCTTCAAGTTTCTCACGAATAAACTAGAAGTTGATATCTTAATTCTAGTCGGCTTGGTAACACAATGGAATTTCGCCCTTACGTCATAAAATCAAGTAATCAAACAATATTAATTTTAAAGTAAAGTTTTGCTAGTGACTAACAATGGAATCCAGGATATGGGTTCCTCATTGTTCGGTACTTGTGAGATGCATATAGTTGCACCAGTGTTGATATTCACATCATGACTCGAACCCTGTGTCCAGGTCACTATGCACTTCATTAATGAGTCGAAATAGCCACAGGATTGTGAAGTGAGATAAAATTTAATCTCAATGATAAGGTTTTATATCTTTCCACAGTTAGAGTTACGGATGATGAGTGATCAACTCCTTTCAACAAATATCTATCTTCAGCATATTGTCTAGATACTGTTATTAAGTCACAAGTATTTTTAAGTAAAGTTTTGATAGTGATTAACAGTAGAATCCAGGATGAAGGGGGGGGGTTCGTTTTATTCATGCAGTTTCAGACCATAAACACAACAATGACAAAAATCAAACTTTCACAAGTGAAGTTAAACAATGTAAAGTTGATGAAATAACCGAATGCGAAAGTATCGTTTTACTCACAATTGAATAAGTAACCATCCAACTGAAGTCCTAAATGTTTGAGTATAGCTGTTACCCAAATTTAACTATTTTGTTTCCCCTTCCATAACTGTCTAGTATGTATTCTTTACTCCAACTTTTTTTAGAGATAAGTACTGATACATGGGCGAGAATGATAATGATTCGTTGTTTGTTCAGTCAGACTTGTAGATAGTCTGATAGGTGTTAGATGAGTTATATATTCCCCTATCCTTATTGTTACTATTGCTTGTTGATTTTGTTAGATTGTGTCGACTTATTGTCGATTTCTGGTGTGGAAATATATTCACGTTCTAGTAAGGTTAATCACATTTAATCACAATTGATTGATCACTGGGTGGTGATCAATCTCATGCGTGTCAGGTCCTTAGTGCTGATCGAATGCTATCGATCAAGTTGCAATGTGGCCACCAGTCTAGGTGGCTCAACACTGCGTGCACTATATATATTAAGATAACATGGTGGTTGGAGGTGGTCAACAGGAAACCCTGGACCAGGGTTTCGTGCTACTTGGCACTCGTCAGCAAGGTGTACCTGTAATCTTGAGGGAACTGGTGCTCCCTGACGGATTACATCCCGTGTCACCCAGCTTCACTGTCAGAGACGTTACCACTGAGCTATTCGGGCTGTGACTGACCTCCTCAAGATTACAGGTACACCTTGCTGACGAGTGCCAAGTAGCACGAAACCCGAGTCCAGGGTCTCCTGTTGACCACCTCCAACCACCATGTTACGTTAATCACATGTTTTTGATCTGAGTTGTGTTGAAATTCTGTAGAATAAACACTGGGAAAGAATCTAGTATAGATATTCGTCTAAGGCAAATTAACGTCCCATTCATAAAGGCGAAGAAAATCGAGCGTTATAAGAGGTACAGTGTCATAGATCAAGTTTCATTGATTTTGACTGCTGTTACACTCCAGAGTCTGTTAATTCGACAGTAGTAGGGATGTAGTGAACAGAACACTAGTTGGGGATAATCGATTATGCTTAGGCACAAATTACAGACTATCTCACTAAATTCTAATAACCATACAGCAAATAGTTAATTTGCAAAACAACAACCAATTGTCTCAGTCTTCGCTGTTTCTTCTGTAAATATCAGTCCGTCTCCCTCTGATTTCATTGTTCATGCATTTTCCTACCAATTGCGCTTCATTTCAGTTCTTTCCTTATCGGTCTTCTGCCAAAATACATTCTATGCCTGACTATCGCCATATACTACTTATATGGATATAATGTAGACCACACTACAGGGAGCATGCCTGACAAATACTCCTATGGACAAAGTATATCCTTCAGCATATAAGTACGAAACAACCTTATCTCTTACTTAGTGGTATTGCGGAGAGACTATAATTTATGGACGAGCCAATCAGAAGCGTTTGAGGGATTTCAAAGGTCACAGCGCCTATTTCAGTACCTGATGTTCATGTACAATCGGTTCACAGAGAATTTTAGAGAACACTTGACAATTGAGGGGCTACAACAAATGAAACTACTAAAAAGTTCCTGTATTTGTACTTACGAGTATTAAATGACTTGCAGACCTTGTGCAGACTAACGTGATATTGTCCTTCGATGTAATATATGTTGAAGGAAGACGTTTGCTAGAATAAGAATCTTTATCGCTCGATTCAGATTGAAACTAAGGTATATTATAATAATTGCCGCCATTTGTATAATAAAAGCACCAGTAACATTGGCTGCAATAGTCGCAGATGTCACTGAAGCTTCGGCTGTTCAGTGGTATGAGTATTGTAGGGACATATCCATGGTAAAAATGATAAACTTACACAACCGGAGTACACACAAACACTAATGAAGCTATGTGGTTGAGGTTGAGAGGGTTTTTGTGACCTTATCATGGCTCCAGAGACCAATTATTATGGAGCCATATGGATGAATTACTCTGCCTTATGCATTACGATTTTGGAACCTTTAAACCTTTTTCTAACCTTGACAAGTTTTTGGACCATATAAAAGAAGTGTATCCACTTTAATTATTTGGTTTTGTATAATATATTTTTACTCTATGCTGACTGTTTACTGATTGACTAATATTTCTCAAGGTCACTTAAGATTCGTTCAAGGGTCGTCCATAAAATATAGTCTCGCCGGTATTTCTTTAGAGTTTTCCTCAACTCAATTCAATGTACAATATAAAGACTGAATTTTGTTTGCCTAGTTACTGTTTGATGGAATATGGTAGATAACCTTGAAAGCTTTATTCAGTTTAACCTGATGACCTGTGTCCACCAAGTGAGCGAGAATAGAACTCTTAATCCCCTTTACCTGTCCTTTGCTCAACCACAATGGATGGTGTTCTGTTATTCGTTGACGAACTTGCAACTATTTAAAACCAAAACTCTTGTCATTCATGTTCCTTCTTCATCGTCAATGAAGGTTGTTGTATAAATGTGATATCTATAATCTTGAATTGGTCATTTTCACTTCTAGCCAATAATGAGTGATAGTGAAATAAAGTAGATTAATAAGTAGTATCGTTATATGATTGGATTGTTTCTTTTTAATATTTTATCAATAAATTTAATCGATAGTCTAGATTAGACAAAGTGGTGAGACGAGGATTAAAAGACGACCTTAAGAAAGCTTAATCGTTTATTAGGATTAAAATACGGTGTATAAATTGGCGTGTGAGGAATTAAGATTAAGAGTTTAAGTTGGAACTTGGGGTTACAAACTAGAGTTAGAGTTTTCACTACCAAATGACATCAGTTATTTAACCATATGGATGAATGGATTTCGTGCCAAAATCCAATAGTTGCTAATCGAAATCTGACTGGTTCATCCGTAAATTATAGTCCTGCCGAAATAGAATCACGAAGGGCTGGACAGTTACTACATTCTAGTATAAGAGTTATCCACAATATTCACCTAGTATTCTATCATAGTTGTCTTTGAAGTATTGCTCGTATATCCTGGAACCACCGAGTAAGTAATGCAGTTGTTAGGAAACAGATACTAGGTAAGGATGGAAAATCGATTGATGAAGTAGTGAAACTTCATCAGTTGAGATGGCTGGGACATGTGTTACGTATGCCCAACCACCGACTGCCCCGACGTGCGATGTTTTATAGTGTAGGAGTAAGTTGGGAGAAAGCTAGGGGTGGCCAGACCAAAACATGACACAAATCTATGAATTCACTGACAAGTGGATTGAGTCATGTTGGTAGGTGTAGACTACCTGGTTGGGATTCGCGAGATGATAACAACCGATGGTTAGAGACCTTGAATGACATGACTCAAAATCGTTTCCAATGGCGAAGGTGCATCCACTCTTTGTGTTCTACCAAATTCTAATCTTCTGAATTCTTCATATCCCTTTCCTTTTTCTCTTTCCAAATTTATTTCATTGGATTATACTTCTTCAATAACACCTTCAAACCCTAATCTTTTGGATTACTGCTTATACTCATACTACTTCTACCACTATGGGATTTGAATCGACAACTGCACCTCTGTGCTAGTTTGGTACGGCAACTCGAAATGATGTACGTACATACGAAGTTCTACGTTGTGACTGACTGACTGATGAACCCATAACCTTCAGCTCGTTTAGTGATCTTCAGACCTCTAAATAACTATGACACTCAATAACTCACGATTTCAACTTCAATCAACCAAAGCAACGACTGACAACTACTATTGTTAGGGGTTAATAAATGAAATTGATCATTGCCTTTCTTTATTTAAACATAATAATTCCCTAAATATCTTCTTGAATCATATTCAGATTAGTGAATCAATAAATCATTATTGATAAATATCAAAAGGGGTTTTGTGGATATTATGGTAATTTCAATACTTGAGATCATGAATCAATTGAAGCCAGACCACCATGTAAAACCTGGAAGCACTGGACAGCCGTTTCGTCCTATTGGATGCCAACTCAGTTGTCTAGTGTTTAAGCGCTCGTGCACAAGACTGATAGGTCCTCGGTTCGAATCTCGCAAGGCGGGATCGTGGATGCGCACTGGTGAGAAATCCCACAATAGGACGAAACGGATGTCCAGTGATTTCAGGTTTTCCATTGTTGTGTAGCTTCAATTGACTCATGATCTCAACTATGAAAATACTGAAATCTCCACAAAACCCCCTTCTGATACTAAAAAACTATTGATTTATTACTAATAAATAGTCACTACAGTCTATGAACCGTCAGTTCAGCTTAATTATACTTGATTGATATGATATTTTCGTTATTCCGTTGATTTTGAAGAGTTGGATTTTGGAAGAAACCGACTATGATTTATATCAAAATGACTAGAATAATCAGTTTCTATTTGAATCAAATAAAAATCAGTATTCTTTAAGGCTTATTTATTTAATCTGTCAGATAATCTGAATGATAGTCATGTGAACTATTTGGCAAGATTATAATTTATGAATGAACCAATCAGATTTAAGATAATAAGTCTTGGATTTTGGCATGAAATTCATTCATCTATATGGTTAAATAGCATCTTGGCATTTTATAGCTGATGTCAGTTCGTGATGAAAAAGCCTAAATCTAATTCTTAACTTTAACCATCAACTATAAATCATAATTCTATTTTATTTATTTATTTGGACACAAATATTGGTACAATGAGGCACCAGATACATATGTGCCACACAAATCTCATTTGATTTGTGTGAGGGCTGTGATACTGCTCGGGTGCCCAAACCGAAGCAGATGTTTTTTTCGTAGAGGGTCACACACGGAGTCTTTGACCTAAAGGTCTGATGCACGAGGCAATGGAGCATCATGAAGAGATGCAGTCCCATGGTAGCCGGTGACCAACAATAGGTCCATACACCGTTTGCTCATTCAGAATACTGGAGCCCATGTGTACCATTGGTTTGGAATCCGAGTTTTCCAACTCTCCTAGGTGGACTCATCGTGTCCACCAACCCGGTTAAAGCACCGGACATTCGTTTTTCGTCCTCTCAATTTTTTAAACAACACCCGTGATGCGAGAAGGCAGTGAGTAGGACTTCCCTGTCAGAGGCTATATACGGGTGGCCATGTGAGAGCATTTGAAGAGGGTGAGCGAACTCTCCTCACTCTCGGCCGTACCAGGGCATTCTAATTCCTCACATTGGTTTATAACTCTTATTTAGTTCTAGTTAGTAGGTGGACACTCTCAAAATCATTCTAGCGCCGCTCAAAGGTCGTCTATAAATTATCGTTACACCAATGAATTATGTATTAAATTTTTTCTAGTTGCTATTTTTATTCTCTTTTTTTCACCTTATTGATTTATGTCCAAATTACAATATTGATTTTGTAATTAAGAATAAATTCATTCACCATTGAATAGCCTTGTTTTTATAAAACTGAAGTATTTTTGGACGAACTGATTAGGTTTGTTATGAATTGAATCGGTAGTTAATTCATTCTACAGTAACTATGAGCATAATAGGGATACTATTCAAGTGTTAAATTATAAAAACTCCTGTAATTAAGGTTCTTGAGGTGACTGGTGACGTGAAAGTAGTAGCGCAATCGTTCCAATAGTCAGAAATCATGCCAAAATTATTATCTATTAATGGTAAGGGATGAACCAGTTATCCAGATCAAATATAATAACTATCTTCACTGATATAAAGGTCTATAAGGAAAAGTTTTTTTTGTCTCATATATGATTTGGACTTGTTATAAACGGTAGGATACTGCTTATAACTCTAGGGTTTCTTGTTATAATACTCCTTTCACTTTTTACACGTATATGGGACGTTAATTTACCTTAGACGAATATCTACACTAGATTTCCCACCTAGTGTCTATTCTATAGGACTTCAACACAACTCAAATCAAGAACACGAGATTAGCCTGACTAGAACGTCACTATATTTTCACACCAAAATCCGACACAATCCAACAACAACGAACAGTCAATCAATAACAGCAGGATAAGGGAATATATAACACCTTTCAGACTACCTACATGTCTGACTCATCAAGACAACCAATCATTGTCATTCTCGCCCATACATCAGGACTCATATGGACAAATTCTTTGGGAAGAGTACAGTATAGGGACCAAATTAAAGCAAACACAACTGATGTGTGGACGAGAATGACAATGATTGGTTGTCTTGAGAGTCAGACATTAGATGGGATGACAGGTGTTATATGTGTTATATATATTCCCCTATCCTTATTATGTATCGACATTTATTGATGGACTGTTTCTTGTTGATGGACACTTATTGATTGACTGTTCCTTGTGTCGGATTTTGGTGTGAAATATATTGACGTTATAGTCAGGCTAATCTCGTGTTCTTGATCTGAGTTCTGTTGAAGTCCTGTAGAATAGACACTGGGTGGGAATCTAGTGTAGATATTCGTCTAAGGTAAATTAACGTCCCACATACGTGTAAGAAGTGAAAGGACTGTTATAACCAGAAACCCCTAGAGTTATAATCAGCATCCTCTCTTTTACGTTTATAACAATTGGCGACGGCATCCTTACGTTTATAACAACAACGAACAGTCAGTCAGTTCTTAGACAATCATAAAGTGCTTTTGTAAGTGGATAGTTTATGGTAAAGTAAACAATAATATTACATAGTTTAAATAGTTAGTGAATCTACTAGTAAACTGAATAATGGCATAAAACGTGATCCTCATGGGTATAGACTATACGTCTTCTCGAAACCTTAAGAGGACGGAAACCGATTTCTAAGAGTCATTATAATGATCTTAGCTACAGATTTTTATCATGAACTGACAGCAGTGGTCCAAAAAACGATTTATATTCATATGAACGAATGGATTTTGTGTAGAAATCCAAGAAGCGATAGCTTACATTTGATTAGTTCGTCTATAATGTGTAGTGCTACTGTAACAATGCTTATTTCAGGGTTACGATTTAAGCATGGTAATGATTCGGATATCAGATAAGTCATTCATCTTGAATTTTGCTCATAAACCTAACAACCATTTCCTCCATATTGACTGGACCGATAACTTTGCCTATTCTACCGGGCTAACTTATATATATATATATATCGATAAATAGATAGTTTTTGTACACTGGCTCGGTTGCTAATCTCAGCCTTCCATTCATTTCGTTTTCACACTCACACAGCAGGCTGAACTCATATATAGGAAGTGAGTATACCAGTACTTAAACAAGGTGACCGTAAAACATATATCAGCTGCCTCTAGGTAGAACTCTATGTGGAATCGTGAATAGCGAAATTTATAAGGCAATCAGGTTTGGTTAAGTCAATCAAAAAAATAGATCTTTCAAATCATAGGCTAAATATATATTTGTATAAATGTTGCACATTAGTGAAAGGGGAGAAATAAGATACTACCATAATGTAAAAGTGTTTTAAGAAAACATGTCTGGGGCCAGGCGTAAGTAGCCGAGTCAAAATCCTTCTGTCTGGAGAAATATTGACAGTTCTCTAACAATTATCTATTAATATCAGAAGGGGTTTTATGGATATTATAGTAATTTCAATAGTTGAGAACATGATCCCGTCTCGCGAGATTCAAACCAAGGACCTTTGATCTCGAGCGCTTAACCCCTAGGCCACTGAGCCGGCCAGTATCCAATGCTGTTAATGTTTAACTTCAACCAATCCACGAAATTGAGCGACACATTCACCATTGTCTTCAGTGAGTTACTATCTCACAACAAACCTGGTTGAACTCCACTGGTGACTGCTTCCCACTAGAACTCCAGGAAATACTTGTTGAAGCCACTCACTAGTGAGCATATGTTGAATAATATCAGAAGGGGTTTTGTGGAGATTTTAGTAATTTTAATAGTTGAGATGACGAGTCAATTGAAGCTACACAACAATGAAAAACCTGGAAGCACTGGACGGCTATTTCCACCTATTGTGAGACTCCTCTTGCTTCAATTAACTCATGACCTCAACTATTAAAATTATTTATTAATATGTTGAGATAATTTACCAATGGTTTACAAGATCCAATGAACACTGTAGACCTCCCAATATTCCTCAACAGTAACATTATGCTGTACCATTGATTTTGAGTGATGCTAAAAATAATCTCACCTATCAGCTAATGAGTTTATAGAGTGTTGGAATCAACAGTTTATCTATCGTATCAATAATGACTTGATCTAATTAGAAGTATATTATGAATAAGAAAGAAAAGGATACGGTTCGAATAGAATCTGTATTCCAAGAAAGAAGTAGTTTTGTATGACTTGTTCTTCACATTATGTTGTTATCATTAAATGATAGTCGAATATATGTTTTACTATGGATTGGAAGGGGTTTTGTGGAAATTTCAGTATTTTCATAGTTGAATGTATGAGTCAATTGAAGCTAGACCACCAAGGAAAACCTGGAAACACTGGATGTCTGTTGTGAGATAGGAACTCATTGAAGAAAATTGATGAACGGTTGCTCAACTTCGTGGATTGGTTGAAGTTAGACATTAACACCATCGGATGCCGGCTGTGGTCTACCGGTTATGTGCTCTGGCGCGAGGTTGGGTTCGAATCTCGAGAGGTGAGATCGTGGATGCGCATTACTATGGATTGTTAAAGTGTTGGTTGATATGTTAAGCCCATATACCCTTATTCTAGTTTCTGGACAAGCCAATTTACCTATCCATCTTGAGTCATGTTTCGACCTTGTTAAATATTCACTTATTAACGCTGATTATTCTTATACGAGTGTGTGTGTACACTGTTTATCCTATATACCACATGTCGGTCATTTATTTTTATATGAGAGTAAAGATTGATTAACGCTTCATTAAAATGAGTTGGCTTATCCGCCATCTCCGATGCGTGTCATTTTTGCTTCGCTCGCTGATATTTACTCATGTGCTTATAGCTTTCTGGCCTGAGTTTTTTGACAATAAAAATGTAGTTCCCGCTTCTCTTTGCCTTCTGATTTTATGCACCGTTAATATTTGTCTTATAACGGTTATCGACATGAAAGATTGACGAAGCACGACACTACAGATGGATAGGTAAATTGGCTCATCCAGAAGCTAGAATTAGGGTATATGGGCTTAACATATCAACCGACACTACACTATAAAGTTCTTCACAAGATTAATACCAACTGATATTACAACTTGAAATCCACTGAATAAACTATCTTGATCGTGATAGCCTTATCATCATAGAATAGGTGTCTGCAAAAAGAACTAATCTTTAATGAATAACTTAGAAATCCTACTAGAAACTCATTAATTTTCAATCAAAAAGAATGTGAACCTTAGAATAGAAGTTCATTAAGACCTAGCATTGAATTTATCCCACACTACATACTGTAGACCACCAACGTTGATGATCTATGTCGAATGATTGGGGGCCTACTAGGAGTTAGATGAGAATGGTGACAAACCAACTAACTTCAAAGTCACACCTCGCGATCAGCATCTAACATGGATTACCCCCATTCGACATATTAAAGTACTATGCCTACTATGAAGACTGTATAACCCAAAGGTCATGATTACGTAAATATATTAGTAAGAATGAGTACAGAAAATGTTAATGAGAACACCACTGATGCACATTGATTGTTCTTGACCTTGACGGGGATCGATGATCTATCTGTTCAATATATTTAATGATCCATCCAACTGTCGGATGATTTTGGCTAAGGGTTCAATAACATTTCACTGATCCTACAATACTATACACAAAACTGGAAATCATAATAACCTTTAATTCACAAGCATTGTAAGCAAAGATGGATAGTGGCTAGTAGTGGAATCCAGGACGCGCGTCAAGTCCTATTTGGGATTCGTCAGCTGGATGTACCTGCATCTCAGAATTGATGTTCACTCTGAGACTCGAACCCAGTACCGTTCGCTTCAAACACTATCGCGTTATCCACTCGGCCACTGAGTCCTGATAGCCACTTGCTTGTGCGATGGGGTGAAGCTTAAATTCATTTAGTATTGTTTGTTAGAATCTTCCCATTGATGATTAAGACTGCAACTGGTCATTACACAAGCAAGTGGCTATCAGGACTCAGAAGCTTAGTGGATTACGCGATGGCGTATGAAGCGAAAGGTACTGGGTTGGAGTCCTAGAGTGAACATCAACTCTGAGATACAGGTACACTCAGCTGACGAGTCCCAAATAGGACGAAACGCGCGTCAAAACTGGGTTTCAACTGCCTAACCCACTATCCCATTTTTTCTGCCCTCAATGCTTGTAAATTAAGGCTATATCGAGGCAATAAGCAACAGTATGCACATATATCAATTAGAGACTGACCAGTTTCAGTCCTAAAAACATCGATGGGAAGATTCAAACAAACAATACTAAATGAACATAATAACCTTTATTGTTTCGTATAACATAATCATTCCACGTAAAAAATACACAATGAAAGAAATTCTAAACAAAATTCATTAACAAAGTAAATAAGAATAAAAACAAAGGTTAGTAGTATATGAAAACATTTAGAAAAAAAAACAGTACATAACAAATGTCAGTCAGAATGTATGGTGACAAAAGCAATATAAGAAGAATTAGAAAAAACAAACATGTCAATCCTAACAGGAATGAAATACCTAGTATAGACTGTATTCACTCGACTTTGGACTGTACTCATTCATGTGTATTAGTGATATTATATATGTATAGCCTAACTGTCTAAACCTAAGTAAGCTAAAGGGGAGTGTATGTGTGGGGGGAGGGGGTTCGAACTCACAACCTACTGGTTGAAAGCTAAGTATTACATTTTAATCTCTTCTTAAGCGGTTACAATAAATAGTTGATATGCATATTTGTATATATGAATATGCATCAGAATGTACTGGCAAGTCTGATTTAACAAAAAGAGCTACTAGACACTGAATAGAAACTATGTATAGATAAGACTGTTTTATCTTTCGTTTACAAAACAACAACAACAACAACGACAACAAAAGCCCAGGAATGAGTAAAAAAAAGACTATGCTTAACAACAATCATTCATTCTATGATGAAAAAAAGGGTCTAGGAACAATAAGACAGAAAAAGAGACAGGACAGAATATGATGATTCTGTCGACAATTCAATGAGACAGTTTTTTAATGCCTAGAAAACCTAATTACTAATGAATATGAAAAAAAGGATAAGGAAATTGACATTTAGAAATCATACTCTGTAAATAATCTACTTTTTAGGCATCATCATTAGCATCATCATCATCACACACACATCCAAGATATCAAAAGATAATCGAATTCAATAATAATCTAAATGAATCTCATAGCAAATATCAAATTCAACAGAGTAACGAAGTATACCATCATTTCAGTCATTGATTCAATTGACTGTTGTTTTAAATTTGAAATTACATTTATGATCTTCTGGATGATGATGCCTAGAACAAAACCATCGTTCACATCTATATAAAAAGGGAGAGAAAGAAAAACACACACAGTAAAAAGCAAGTTTAAGAAACAATAGTAACTTGTAATACAAAAATTGATTAAGGTTATTTTCATAGTTGAAATCATGAGTCAATTGAAGCTAGACCATCATGGAAAACCTGAAAGTATTGGACGGCCGTTTCGTCTTATTATGGGACTCCTCAGCAGTGCACATCCACGATCCTGCACTCGCGAGATTCGAACACAGGACCTACTAGTCTCGCGCCGGAGCACTTAACCAATAGACCACTGAGCTGGCCGGCATTTAACGCTGTTAATGTCTAACTTCAACCAATCCATGATTTTGAGAAACCGTTCACCAATTGTCATCAGTGAGTTGATATCTCTACAACAGACTTGGTTGAACTCCACTGGTCTCTGCTTCCCACTAGAACTCAAGGAAATATCTCTTGAAGTCAGTCACTAGTGAGTATATGATTATAGATCAGAAGGTGGGTTTTGTGGAGATTTCAGTATTTTCATAGTTGAAATCATGAGTCAATTGAAGCTAGACTACCATGGAAAACCTGGAAGCATTGGACGGCCGTTTGGTCCTATCATGGGACTCCTAAGAAGTGCGCATCCACGATCCCGTCTCGCGAGATTCAAACCCAGGACCTATCAGTCATGATTTCAACTATGAAAATACTAAACTCTTCATAAAACCTCTTCTGATTAAGGTTATTGACAATCTTTTGAATGTCCAGTAGGTATTGTTGTTGTATCCAAGACTTGATAATTATCCTGCTCATTTAGTTCGTGAATTTCGTTTCAAGACCTGACTTTCATCATATTTATGTTTTTTTTCTTACTCGACAATGTTGAACTGTGCTACATCAACCAATAATCTTTATAACAAAAAGTTGTGGATAACAACTACTGTAGTGTGTAACTTGGAATTCATTTTAAGATCATTTAGAGAATCCATAAATACATGGTTATCGATAATGTAAGGATGGCTGGTTGGCAAACTCAAGGAAGTCTCAAGAAGGCCAGAAAAAGCCGAAGACATTCCTTCCAATCACCGCTAGAGGAACATTCTAGAATGTTGACGTGTAGCTTCTCTATCGGTTGTCCGAAATGATGATTTACTTTCAGCCGAAAAACTATAAATACATGAGATTTTTGTACTATGTTTGATACTATGTTGGGAATAGCATTCCTACTTACTAGTCTTCTGTCTTATCTCTTGAGACGTTGCGGGTTCGATCGTTCAAGTAATCCAGTAGTACGCGGCATAGCAAGAATCTAAAGCTCTAAATATAACAGATAACCTTAGATTGCGGTGTGTGCTACTGATGTTGACAGATATAATTAAGCATGTATCATCAATTGAAAGCGGAATGCTTGACGGTAGAAGGTTGGGGAAATCGAAGACAATAAAAGCAGAGAGTGATTGGTGTAGAAAGGAAGGAACAACGAAGTGTCAGACAATAGATTGACATTTTGCCTATGAAGTATTTACTGTATGGTTTTCAGATGTTACCATGATATTCTGTAATATTGTATTAAAATACATTTGGTTGTCCCCACTGGTGTTCTCGTTCACCACACTACTATAGATGTTTGAAATGAAATCTTTAGTGAAAATTACAAAAGTCATCCGCTCAATAAACGGATCAATGACCTTAAGCTGTATGGTAAAACTGTATTAAACCGATGGCCTAGAATGGCCAATCGAAAATTCAACTAACCGATACTACATATCAGGGCCAAGTTAAAACGTTAATGAAGATAGTTTGTTGTTGAAAATTACGATCTTAATTATATTTCGTGTTTCTAAACAATTCCATGATGATTTTCTTATGAAATGAAGTGTTCACATCAAGATGTTAGGGTTACGAGCTAAGGTTTAGATATGTTATAGTTTGTCATCGTAACCAATGGTTAGAGACTCTAGGTGACATGGCTCAGAATCGATCACAATGGCGTAGGTGTATATACTCTTTATCCTCCCTTAAACCTTAAGATTAAAATTGCTTCATAACGTTTCTTCCTTCCTATACTATATCCTTAAATGCAACCTATCTTTTATATACTACCACCACTACTAAATTAACTATTTCTATGAATCCGGTGTTCATCTTGTTGTGCTAACGAGATATGGCAACTTGGACCGATGCATATGTGTGCCTGGTCCTACGTTGTAGCTGACTGACTGACTGATCATTCTTATATTTTAGAACTCATTCGCAAGAACTGTAGTCCAATTGGTTAATTGTGAGGTTACTTTAAAGATTGTTTAGATCCTTCAGTATAGTATAGTTTCACCAGTTTTACATTTTTGATGATATGAAAATCTAAAGTTTCAAAGTAACAATTACTCAGTTCGATAGAAATTCTGTAATTAACAATGATTGGATGAATTGATATACAATTGAGTAAACTTGAATGTAACAATTGTCTACGCAAAATACTTCGGATCCGTTGGCCAGACACTATCAGCAACAACCTACTGTAGGAGAGAACAAACCAGATTTCAGTGGAGGAAGAAATCAGGAAGAAGCACAGGAATTGAACAGAACACACATTGAGGAAAGCACCCAACCAAGCCACATGGCAAGCCCTCACATGGAATCCTGAAGGCCAGAGGAGAAGAGGAAGACCAAAGAACACATTACACCGGGAAATGGAGACAGATATGAGAAGAATGAACAAAATTTGGATAGAACTAGAAAGGAATGCCCAGGACAGAATGGGTTGGAGAACGCTGGTCGGAGGTCTATGCTCCATAACGGGTAACAGGCGTAAGTTTTTATAAAGAAAAGCTTTTAGAAAAATTTGTACTTATTCTAGTTAGAGAATAGGAAGGAAAGTCAAGCTGATAAAACTAGTTTCACTGTATTTTATTAAGTAGGAGTTGCAAACAATTAGTTTAATGAACAAAATATGTATTTAACCATTGAAAATGTTGTAGATAAACTCAGAGTATAAATTTTTCAGAAATATTTAAATACCTTGAAATTGATTAAACAATTTGTGGACGATCATAATTAGAACAACCTGAAGAAGTCTGGAATTTATGATGGACAAGGTCAGTCGTCCGATTATCTGCTTATATGTATGCATATCCAAGGTCACTACTACTGTGATGTAAGTTACTGAAATCCACATAAGTAGTATATTACGATGGTCAAGCATTGAATGTATTTTAGTAGAAGATCGTTAAGGAGAGAACGGGAACGGTAAGCAATTGGTACGAAAATGCATAAACAATTATAATCGGAGACTATGGATGGATGTTTGCAGAAGAAACAGTCAAATTGAGACAATTGATTGTTATTTTGTAAATTAACTGTTCATTATATGGTTCTCATATTTTAATGAGATATTCTGTAATGTTATGCTTAAATACATTCGATCGTCCTTACTCGTGTTCTCATTCACTATTATTACAACTATGAGTGAGATCATTTCATTCATGGTTATTTTGAGAAAGTTAGAATAATAATAGATTGTAATGATTAATCATAATAGTAAATATTTGTAAGAAGCCATGAGTCAGGAAACTAGCTATGACCCCAGTGTGCTGGAAAGTATGGGACTCCTCAGCAGTGCGCATCCACGATCCCGCACTCGTGAGATTCGAACCCAGGACCTACCAGTCTCGCGAGCGAGCACTTAACCGGTATCCGATGGTGTTTATGTCTAACTCCAACGTGGGTCCTGGGTTCGAATCTCGCGAGGCGGGTTCGTGGATGCGCACTGCTGAGGAGTCCCATAACAGGACGAAACGGCTGTCCAGTGCTTCCAGGTTTTCCCTGGTAGTCTAGCTTCAATTGACTCACGATTTCAATTATTTGCTCTTTGTTAACTGAGAAAATAATAAATGATAAACCTTTGAAATATCAATTAATTCTACCGTCTATTAGTCAATTAACTATACACAATAAATGAATGCCGAATGTTCAGGTCAAATGATTTAAGAAAGAAAGGGTAGACGAAACTTTTATTATGATTTGATACTTCTACTACTATTACTACTACCACTACTCTATAAAATATACTTAATGTCTGTCTATGGGGAAAACTTTATGTTTAAAAAAAACTAAATAAAGAAGTCTTGATACTTGGGTGAATGATGATAAAGTAAATATACAATGAATAGGATGATAGAGATATATTAGAACAAACAAACTAGTGAGAAATATCTATGCTAACTGGACTGGAAAGGTTAATCAATTGATAGAACGAAAAAGAAAGCAGATAGTTGACTTTTATTGATACCCATATCATTAAACCGAAATTACAAGAGAAGAGTAATATGATCTCTAGTCCCACTATCGATTAGTTCGCTATTATTGCCAATAAGATAGGTAACCTTCTAGGTAATGATTGACACATCAATGAATAAACAACAAACAAAATATATTGCCCCCAAATGCCCTGGTGCGGCCGAGAGAGAGGGGAGTCCGCTCTCCATCTCCAAATGCTCTCACATGGCCATGAGTAATATAGCCTCTAACAGGGAAGTCCTACTCACTGCCTTCTCATGGCATTACTGTTGTTTACGAAATTGAGAAGACGAAAAGCGAATATCCGGCGATTTAACCGGGTTGGTGGACACGCAAAGTTCACCTAGGGGAGTCGGAAAACCCTCACTCCAAACCAATGGTGCACATGGGTTGGCTCCAGTATCCTGAGGGAACAAATGGCGTACGAATCAATCGTTGATCACCGGCTACCATGGGACTGCATCTCCTCACGATACTCCACTGCCTTGTGGATCAGACCTTTGGGTCAAAGACTCCGGGTGTGGACCCCTAAGAAAACCACCGGCTTCGAGTTGGGCACATGGGCAGTATCACAGCCTTCACACAAATCAAATGAGATTTGTGCGGCTCATATGTATCTGGTGCTTCCTTGTACCAATATTTATGTGTTTAAATAAATAAATAAAATAATATACTTCCACACTGCTCACTCCATTATATCACTAAGTGGTTACACTGAGACGGCTGCAATATGCATATATGTATGATTACGACTGCCTAACCTTGTAACTCATATCGAAATGAAGCATTTTTTTTATGAAGGAGAATACGGTATGAAAAACGCTTTATTGCCAGAGCATGGTACATTATTATTATTGTCGGACTAATCTAACGTGAGAATCCATATAGTTTCTGGTTGGAAATACGCGAAAAATGGGGGCTTATGCATTTCTAAATAAAAATGATGTGGAAGTTGTAGCCATGAAGTTATTCAAAGGATTATAAATTGATTGACGCTAAAAATGTAAACCCTATCGGATGAAAACTTATTGGTTAAAAGACAACGCACTTAGAATATAACCTAAATGCCCTCGATGTTTAAAAGGCCATGTGATTCCAGATGGATCATCCTCTATCTAAAGGCTATATAGTGGATGAGAAATGGAAGTGTGGGCAGACTATTATAAGGAATTATAGTATCCACCTATCCAAGGTCACCTCCAGTTAGCAGGCCATAGATTAGATTAGCGAATGTTCCATGCAGGATAATGCTGAGGCAAGCTGATTGGCTAAAAATTAACCAGATAGATGAAGACTCCAGAATATTCTTGTGTATAGATTTCAGATTTACTAACATTTTTCTCACTGTGATTGTTACTCCCACTTTTCTGACTTTATTTGGAATATAATTTTATTTCTGATCAACCGTATTCTTAGGGACTGGTCGAGTGAAGTAGTGTCAGAAGAATACTAAGAAATAAGAGTAGTCGGGTCATACAAAAAGAGATCTTGGTATCTTCCATGTATATATTTATCTGAATCACTTCATCATTATGTATATATAGCTATGATTCATGTACATAATGATTTGGTTTTTGAGATAAAGCTTCCTACGCATTCTGGGTCTGTTTAATTCAATATAACCGATTGTGTCAAGCGTAAAGAAGTGTTTGAATCAGACCGAAAACCATAACAATTTACATTGCTGAGAATCCTTACGTTAAAACGAAACAACTCAATGTTCCCTGATTTTCAGTGGCCCTCTGGCTAAAGTCATTTTTCTGTGATGGAAACTATAGTTTAGAGAAAATCTTAAAATATAGATGAGTTGAGAGAACAATAAATCACCAAATACACAGAAGTAGTTACTTTAATGGTAGTTATATTTAGAAAAAGATTGCATATAAGAATATGAAAGCGAGAGAAAGAATAATTTGGTAGATACAAAGATACAAAGTAATTTTAATCTCACGGTTTAAGAGAAGACAAAGAGTGTATACACCTACACCATTGTGATCAATCAATCCTGAGTCATGTCACCTACAGTCTTCGACCATTGGTTACAATAGTCAGGTGGAACCCAACCAAGTTGTCTGCATCCACCAACATGGCTAAGACTAGACGTTAGTGACTTCAAGGACTGATGCCACGTTTTGATTTGGTCACCCCTAAATTTCCTCCAACACTAGTCAGCATTAAGCATCGTAGTAATCGGTGTTCAGGCAGACGTAACACATCACCCAACCATCTCAGTCGATGAAGAATCACAACCTCATCAACTTATTTACCATACTAATATATGACTACTCAAAACAGGTGTAGAGGAATTCTATAATGTAATATTTTTTTCTCTGTTTGGGGTGATTTTTTGAACACCCCAAATGCCCTGATACAGGTGAAGGTAGAGAGAGTTCGCTCTCCCTCTCAAAGTGCTCTCACATGGCCACACATATACAGCCACTGTCAGGGAAGTGCTACTCATTTCACTGTCACACCAGGGGTGTTGTTCCATTTCTAAATGCGTTCTTACTATTTATCACGTCTTTACTCGGCTATAAGGTGGATACGTTGAAGGAATAATCATAATAAAAATGACAATGAATACACTCTATTTAATTTTTATTTATTTAAACACGTAAAAATTGACACAAGGAGACACTCTAGGTGGATGCTCCATATTCACCAACCCGGTTAAAGCGCCGGACATTTGCTTTTCGTCCTCTCAATCTCGTAAAGAACATGCCAGCCGCGAGAAAGCAGTGAGTAGGACTATCCTGACAGTGACTGTATGCACGTGACCATGTAAAAGCATTGAGAGAGGGAGATCGGACTCTCCCCACCCTCGGCTGTACCAGGGGCATTTGGGGTCAGTCTATTTAATTTTTAAAACAGCGGTAGGATTCATGGTATTTATTATTCTATTTTATGTAAACACATAAATATTGGTACAAAGGGGTACCAGATACATATACGCCACACAAGAAAATGTCATTTCATTTAGTTGTGTGAGGGCTGGGATACTGATTAGGTGCCCAAACTGAAACAGGTGGTTTTCTTAGGGGGTCACACCCGGGGCCTTTGACCTAAAGATCTGATCCATAAGACAGTGAAGCATCGTGAGGAGATGAAGTCCCATGGTTGCCGGTGACTAATAATTGATTCATACGACATTCGTTTCCTCAGGGTCGTGGAGCCCATGTGAACCATTGGTTTGGAATCAGGGTTTTCCAACTCCCCTGGGTGAACGTTTCGTGTCCACTAACCTGGTTAGAGCGTCGGACATTCGCTTTTCGTCCTCTAAATTTCGTAAACAACGCCCTAACCACGAGAAGGCAGTGAGTAGGACTTCCCTGGCAGAGGCTATATACGCGTGGCCATGTGAGAGTATTTGGAGGAGAGCGGACTCTCTCCCCACTCTCGGCCGTACCAGGGTATTCGGGGACATTTATTAGTTCAACCCAACGGTTGTCAACGACATCTGTTTAAAGCTAAACACACATAATGATTATTATAAAATGGAAACTTTAAAGTGTTAACAAACAGTTGGTAGGTGTGCAACTTCAAGATCAACTAATTAAAATTCCATAATAAGCTTCATAATTTAAAATATATTAAAAGGTAGTCAATATGTTAACATAATACAAACACAAAGTATTATTTGTCATATAACATATAACTTACCGACAAGTGAAACCGCAAGCTAATCGAGTTCGTCTATTGCATTCATAACATCTGGATTGATTTGAATGTATAGTTGTATTACAAGAGGAGGAAGAAGAAGAGGATGATGATGATGATGATAACGGCTGAAGAGAATGTGATGAAGATCTATCAATGGTAGTATTCGATAAACACATTTGTCCCAAATCATTATTATCATTACAATTGAAGTTGAATTCTGTTTGTCTATTGTATCGTCTAGTATGATTCAATAACTTTTCTGTAATATGATATTCATTGTTATTTAAATTATTGGAATGAGTTTTAGTAATTTGTGGAAGACAATGTTGATTCAGTGGTGATTCAAAACTCTTGCTGTTAAATATAATGAAAGATTTGGTAGAAATTTATGATATTACTATTTGTATGGGAATTTGTGGAGGTTGTAGTAATTTTAACAGTTGAATTTGAGTCAATCTAAGGTCACTAGGAACTAGCTCCAAGATGGATTTCCTGGAGTTCTAGTGAGAAGCCGTGACCCTTGGAGTTCAATCCGTGTCGAGTGGAAACAGTTATCCACCTTAGACAATGAGGATGAGGAGTTGCATAAGATCATGAATCGATTCAGTGCTTTCAGGTTTTCAGTGATGGTGCAGCTTAGATCAACTCATGAATTCAACTGTTAAAATATTACTATTTATTAAGTCTACAATTTTAAAACGAAAAAATATATATTCAATGGAATAATTTAACTGAATGAAAATTTCATATAAGTGAGATCATGAATCAATTGAAGCTAGACTATCATGGAAAACCTGGAAACACTGGACGGCCATTTCGTTCTATTGTGTGACTCCTCAGCAGTGCGCATCCACGGTCCCGCATCGCGAGATTCGAACCCAGGACCTATCAGTCTCATGCGCTTACTTACCAAGAGTGTCGTTTTCTCACGACCACTTGACCAATAGCCAGAATAGAACAGAACAACATAACAGGCAGACAAATTTCCATTGTACAGTGCAATTTGATGATTCAACTCCATGAAATAATAATAGGAAGCAGTTTTAACCACACATAAACATAGATAAGAGATCTCGATATAGAAATAACTGCGCCTTAATTAGAAAACAAATAAGTGATAAGTCCATAATTAATTGACAATAACTTGAGAAAGGTAGAACATACAACAATAGTTCAGGTAATCCGTATTTATACAGAGGAAATGTGAACAATAGCTTCAGGTAGCACAGTTTCCCAAAGTTTAGCCGTATTCACTATTTACCCTGTTATGATAAGTACATTTCCAGTTCCTATTTTTTCACAATTATTTCTATCATTATAATCAAAGATGGATAGTGGCTAGCAGTGGAATCCAGGACGCTCGTTTCGTCCTATAATGCTTGTGAATTAAGGTTATATCGAGGTAATACGCACAGTATGTACATATACCAATAAGAGACTGATCAATTGCAGTCCTAAACATCAATGGGAAGATTCAAACAAACAATACCAAGTGAATTTATTTCTATAATCATATTTGGTATGGCAGCTTTCAGAGGAGGAAGAAATTAGGAAGAAGAGCTGGAAGTGGATAGGACACACACTGAGGAAATCACTCAACTGCATCACAAGGCAAGCCCTCATCACATGGAGTCCTGAAGGCCAAAAGAAAAGAGGAATACCAATGAATACATTACGCCGAGAAATAGAGACCGACATGAGAAGAATGAACAAAATTTAGATAGAACTAGAAAGGAAGGCCTAGGACAGAGTGGGTTGGAGAATGCTGGTCGGCGGCCTATGCTCCATTGGGAGTAACAGACGTAAGTAATTTGGTATGGCACATTCTTTTAGTGTCCTGATGCACCAAAAATTCTGTATTCTAAATAACGTAAATTTAAAAACTCATTGAATCCAAACCCAGATAAACTAGGTCAGATATTCGTTTTCTTCGTATAATCAGACAATACTTGTATGTACATGTTTTAAAGCATCAGTTGTGAGCGAGTCTATCGTTATAGATCAGTCTAAAGGTCTGCTATAACATGATAAATTTTATAATGATTATGTATTATCATATTGTTGATATTCAAGAATGAACTTTGATCAATCTTATAGTTGGCATACGCTCATTTTGTGCATATTCCCTTGATATTGCCATTATGACACAAGTATATATAGAATTGATAGAATGTGTCTACTAATAGAGTCCATGATGCACATTTCATCTCATTTGCGATTCGTCAGCAGGAATATGTCAACATCTCAGAGTTACAAAGTGTATAATGAATTGATGTTTAGAAAAAAAGGTACTAGGTTCAAATCCCGAAATGAATATATAAACCTTCGGATTCCAGCTGACGATTCTAAAGCAAGATGAAAAGCACGTCCCGGGTTCTATTGCGGTGTGGTCTACTTATATCCACATAAGTAATATATGGCGATGGTCAGACATAGAATGTATTTTGGCAGAAGATCAATAAGGAAAGAACCGGAAAGAAACACAATCGGTACGAAGATGTATGAAAAATGAAATCAGAGAAGATGGATTGATATTTGCGGAAGGAACAGTCAAGATTGAGATAATTAATTGATAGTTTGCAAATTAACTGTTTACAGTATGAAATTCACTTAGTATTGTTTGTTTGAATCTTCCCATTGATGTTTAGGACTGCAACTGGTCAGTCTCTAATTGGCATATATGCATACTGTGCCTAATGCTTCGATATAGCCTAAATTCACAAGCATGGTAAGCAAAGAAGGATAGTGGCTAGTAGTGGAATCCAGGACGCGCGTCAAGTCCTATTTGGGACTCGTCAGTTGGATGTACCTGCATCTCAGAGTTAATGTTCACTCTGAGACTCGAACCCAGTACCTTTTGCTTCAAACGCCATCGCGTTATCCACTCGGCCACTGAGTCCTGATAGCCACTTGCTTGTGCAATGGGGTGAAATTGAAATTCACTTAGTATTGTTTGTTTGAATCTTCCAATTGATGTTTACAGTATGTTTATCACATTTTAGTGAGATAGTCTGTAATTTGTGCTTAAATACATTCGATTATCTTCACTCGTATTTTGTTCACTGTATTTTCGTACCAATTGAGTGCCGTTCCCTTTCTCTCCTTATCGATCTTCTGCCAAAATACATTCTATGCCTGACCATCAGCATATACTACTTATGTGGATTTGAGTAGATCACACCACACTATTATTAACTGCATTCTATTTACCCTGTTTATTTAAGAAATATTACTTACTTTGTATATAATGGTTTTCTAGGCATCACAACAGTATTATCAGTTGGTATTAGATTAGATGCATGTTCATTCGAATGAAATGGATTATTCAATAATAATTTAATTTGCATAGTTATATAAAATGAATATGAACAAGATGGAATTATTGTGGATTGAAAGTTATTCATGAAGTTAATAGTTGAATTCTTCAATAACTTCATGACAGTATTATCACCGGATAATATAGGAAGATTTGTAATAGTAGTATTCAATAAAGGAATAATAGGTGAATTGGAATCGTGCCTGTTCGAGTTACAATCATCGTCATCATCATCATTGTGGCCAATAATAACAGTTGTCTCATCACTATTACATGTAGATTTGCTGACATCAATCATAGTAAGGTTATTACTATTATTATTATCATTATCAACTAAGACATTTATATTCGGTAAAGATGAATACGATTCTTTTAAAGAAGAAAAGCGTGAATTATAGGAAGAATTCAAGACAGTATTGGTGCTACTAGTAGTAGGAGTAGATGTATCAGTTTTACCAAGTAACGAATCAGTTGATTGACAACGTTCAGAAGGTGCTTCAATAGTTTTAAATCCATGAATATATCGAGATGAATTGTTGGAATTGATATTTTCGCATAATTCATAAGAATTGGTTTCTGGTATGTTTAAATGTTGTGTAAAATTCTGAATAGGAAGGTAGAAAAATAAAAAATCTATGTGTTTTTAGCTTGTATTTACAATGGATTGATCACTCGGTAGTGACCGATGTCGTTTATGTCAAGTACTTCTAAGTTGAAAGCAAATAGTCAAGTGATTTGACTAGTATGCATTATGTTGAGATATAAGGTAGTGGCGGTTGAAGGTAGTTGACAGGAAACCCTACACAACCTAAGTTTTATAATATTTAGTTTTCATAAGTAAGGTAGACTTGTAATCTGCCTGGTGGATTCGATCCCGTGTCACCAAGCTTCATAATCAGAGATGTTATCGCTGAGCTATTCGGGCTGCGAATGACCACCCGCAAGACTGAGATAATTACAATTGATTAATCATTGAACAGTGACTAACTTCATGTATGTCGAGTAATCCTTAGTGTTGATTGGGTTCTAACTTGTACACGTACATATGGATAAATTAATTCTGGTGTTTATTTAAAGGAAAAAAAACACAACACAACAAACTAATTATTAGCATTGATGATGATTTGAACATGAATCGACTGGTTTCTCACAGTTATTCCAACTACTTATTGATTCACATTTCGATGTTAACCGGTTGGAGGGAATCAGAAAAAAATCACTTCTCTTGAAATAGGTTTCGTGTTAGTTCGACCTGAACAAGTCAATTATAAGCAGCGTAGGACCTGGTACAAATGTAAACCGGTTCAATTTGCTACACTATACCAGTACTGTGATATGAAACTATCAAGACAAATCCCAGGAGAACAGTAGTAACAATGGAACTAGAACATATTGGGCGACCTGAGAGAACTAATGCTTTCTGTGAAATTCGCAGTCACACATAAACAGTGAGCTATTCTGGTAGCGATATAGAAATGAAATATTTAGATTGAATAATCACTAAGTGGTAGAATAGTTTATGTCACGTTTGTTCCTGATTTTAGCCGAATCTAATTGTATCGACTAAGTTACAATGTGATTAGCCCCCTAACATCAAAACACATAGTGCACGCAATATTAAATCACATAGACTAGTGGTCAAATCGCGCATTCGGTCAACGGAATACGAGTGGCACTACAGACTAGGACAACCATGACATCGGTTACTCTACTACTACTTAATGTATGAAATCATTTTTCATAAGTCAGCTTTTTGAAACCGACTAATCCTGTAAAAAATGTAAGACACATTTTAAAAAAGAAGCTTCGGATTTCGCAAAATATCGTTCAGTTGCAAATGTAGACATGAAATCTTATCTATTGCTTACTGATAACAGCTATCAGCTGGGTGATATTTTTCCACGATTAATATTAAATCATGTTTAAAAAGTTTTGTGTCCTAAGCCTTCAGTTGAATCCGAAAAGCTTGACCTATTTTTCCGGAAAGGGAAAATGATACATTGGGACAATCAAAAATCGCCCAAATGACAGGTGCACATGATTGGTCAGAAAATGTCTTGAATTTCCAAGGAAGGAGACGTACACCATTAGCGGTTTGGTGTTCTAAAGATCACTTAGTTAAGCCTGTTACCCCTTCTGGAGGAGCATTGGTCGCCCACTAGCACTCTACATCCATCTCTATCCTGATCAATCCTTTCCAGTCCGTCCCAGTTCCTATTCATCCTTTTAATGTCTGCTTTCGATTCCCGACGTACTGTGTTCTTTGGTCTTTCTCTTTTCCGTCTCCCTTCAGGATTCCAAGTTAGAGCTTACCTCGTGATGCAGTTTGATGGTTTCTGTAATGTGTGCCCTATCCACTTCCAACATCTTTTCCTAATTTCCTCTTCAGCTCGAGTTAAGTATGTCAGTATCTCGAAGGAAGTCTGTATCAAACCTTTATAATGCTGTTTCCCCAGTTGTCCAGTGTTTCTTTAGCTTCAGTTTCATCTTGGCCACAACCAGGTGGTGATCTGAAGCTATGTCAATCCCTCTCCTGGTTCTCACATAACCCATTGACCTTGTGAATTTCTAAGTGATGCAAATATGATCTATCTGGTTCTCTGTAGTGTGGTCCGGCGAGATCCATGTAGCTTTGTGTATGCGTTTGTGTGGAAATATTGTGCCATCTATAATCAATTTGTTGAATGCACATAGGTTTACAAATCTCTCCTAGTCCATGTCGTCCAATTATATCTTCATATCCTGTGTTGTCCACTGCCGACTTTAGCATTTAGATCTCCCATCAGGATGGTGAGGTCCTTCCTTGAGCACTTCGCTATGATTGATTGCAGCCTTTCATAGAACTGATCTTTATCATCGTCGTTGCTATCATTGGTGGGTGCATAACATTGGATAACATTCATTGTGATCCCGTACTTCTTCGTTTTGAATGATGCTTTGATTATCCTGGATCCATGAGATTCCCATCCTACAAGTGCATTTCGTGCTTTTCTGGACAGTATTAGAGCAACTCCCTGAGTGTGTGGAGCATTTTCCCCTTCTTGACCGGAGTACAGTAGCATCTCTTCCGTACCTAAGCTTTGCTGTCTAGCTTGGGTCCAATGGGTTTCGCTGATTCCGAGTACTACCAAGTTGTATATGGTCATTTCCATTGCTATTTGACTGGTCCTCCCGGTCTCCCACATTGTCCGGACGTTCCATGTACCTATAAAAATTGTTGCTCTGATTGTTAGAAGAGGCATCGACCTCGTGACTTCGGAAGAATCTCCGTTTTCTGCCTGAGACGTCTTAATTCTTCCTTCAGCTCTCAGGGCAGATTTTAAATGATGTAATTTGTTTAATCTGGTCGACGTTTTCTTAACAAGATTTTTTTCCTAAGAGATGGGGTTGCCGACCCCATGCCCAACCCTCCTCCTTTGCCCGGGCTTAGGACCGGCAGTAACTCTAGAAAAGCTACAGGTGGAGTTTGATATTCTAAAGGACAAATATATACTATAAATGAGTCTATGCATAAATATCAACTCGGTTAGCACATAAAAAAATTCATTTTCACTCATGTACAAGGGCTTGCGTATAGATATCAGTATCAGACATTAAACAACACAACAGTTTTAAGCAATGTAGATTACATCAACGATAAAAAAACACTTCACAAACTTACATAACTCGGTGTTAATAACCAATTCAATTGCTGAGATGGACTGAACGACTGTTCATAATCATAATAGATATCAGTTCCATCAATATCACAATTATCATAGTCATACAGTTGACTGTCATCTGTTACTGTCGTAGGAAAATCATATAATGAAGGTGACAACAATTGTTCATTGTTATCAATAGCATAACCAAGAATTTCAGCAATTCGACTAATTTCATCATCTGATGATGTGAAGCAATTAGAATTAATAGTGTCATCATTATTATCATTATAGGATTCAAATGAATTCATTAGCAGATTAGTTTCAGTTTGTTCTAATTCATTTGATGTTATTTTAGTTGCATTGACAACAGGTGTTACACATATCGATGGAAAAACGACAGTTGGCGCTGATGATGATGATGATGACACAGATGAGTAAGAACAGGAGGATGACAAGAGAGACAACAGTCGTGTATATTCCGTTTCGTCATTATTATTATTATTAATAGAAGACTGTGATGAAATGTCATTATTGGAATATTTTTGATTGATTGATGTGCACAAATCATATCTACCTAATGGTCCAGTTCTTAATCCTAGGACAAGAAGCAATAAAGCACCATGTCCAATATTTACAGTAGATAGAATTGTTTGGTCAGTTAATTCAACACCGGAGTATAATAAGTGTTGATCGTGAGTAGGTATACCTAATGATGTTCAACAACAAAATAAACAGACATGAAATAGATTAGCATGTGCAGCAACTCTCAAAGAAACTAAACTTATTTATTCGTAAAACAAATGGTAGACTAAACAACCTGGTGACATTATTACAATATCTAAGAGGTCCACTCCTATTTATAACTTTGAACAGTTTAAGATTGATACACAATCCCGGCTACGTATGTATTCTTGCTTAAACTATTTACTTAGAATATTTTTAAGAATTTATATTTATTTCCATGATATCGGCCCCCGAATGCCCTGGTAGGGCTGAGAGTGGGGAGAGTCCGCTCTCCCTCTCGGAATGCGCTCATATGGCCACGCGTATATAGCCTCTGACAGGGAAGTCCTACACACTGCCTTCTCATGGCATTACTGTTGTTTACGAAATTGAGAGGACGAAAAGCGAATGACCGGTGCTATAACCGGGTTGGTGGACACGGAGAGTCCATCTAGAGGAGTTGGAAAACTACAATTCCAAACCAATGGTGCAAATAAGCTCCAGTATCCTGAGAGAACAAATGGCGTATGAACCAATCGTTGGTCACCGGCTACCATGGGACTTCATCTCCTCACGATGCTCCACTGTCTTGTGGATCAGATCTTTAGGTCAAAGAATCCGGATGTGGCCACCTAAGAAAACCACCTGCTTCGATTTGGGCACCTGGGCAGTATCACAGCCCTCACACAAATCAAATGAGATTTGTGTGGCGCATATATATCTGGTGCCCTTTTGTACCAATATTTATGTGTTAAATTAAATTAAACCGAAATAACTCAAATAGCACTGTGTTTGACGACTTCGGTAGTTGTTATCTCCAGAAACGGTCATTGTTCTCGAATCGTAAGCTGCACAATCCAACTTCTTTGCTATTGACACATAGATTGATAATAGCAAGAATCCAGCTATTCGATAAAAAAGTGTTGTGCTAATTTTATCCAATAAGTATAAGGGTACAAATCATACAAAATACCTGGAAAGTTTTAGGAAATGAGCAGTGAATTGAATTTATATTCCCGTAATCTTATGCAGTCGAACTATGAAAATATCAATTAGGAGGTGATTAAGAAATAAACACCTAATAGCTCGTTAGAAGATATCGGTGTTCTAGCTAAGTAAAATCATGTTCCTACCTTACTGGCTAGCTGACAGTTTAATCCACTCAAGAACAATACGCGTTTCCATTAAACTGGAAACGTAATTCCGAAAATGAATGAGTAGTCAAAGAGCAGTGAATCAATATTTCAACCGTTATGATCAATGGTCAAATAAAACGAAATTGCTATCAAACATGGAATATCAAAATTAGAAAAACAACATTAGTAGCATTCACCTTGTCCTGGATCAAAGATTAAATATGATATACCAAAAAAACAAATAGATGGAAGAGATGGGAAACCTAGTAATCACGCAAAAAACAAAATGTTGGTGTTATACAGCATGCGTATAGAAAGGATTTTCTCACTCTCTCTCTCTCTGTCTCTCTCTTACACGCACAAATACATACAAAAGGATCTTGCAGTAGTGAATACAGAGGTAACTGCTTACTACAAAATTTCATTGATAAATATCGAATAAAGGATGGTGAGAAAGGAAAAAGATACGGTTAGTAAAAGTTCAAGATTCACTCATTTCAACCTAAAAGATGATGAGGTGATCCATAAAAAAAACATTTTCGTCAGCTCAATAAAAGATCTTCATCGTTGAAATCATGAGTCAGTTGAAGCTAGACCACCATGGAAAACCTGGAAGATCTGGACAGCTGTTTCGCCCTATTATGAAAATCCTCAGCAGTGCGCATCCACAATCCCGCACGATTCGAACACAGGACCTACCAGTCTCAACTGACTCATGATTTCAACTATGAAAATACTGAAATCTCCACAAAACCCCCTTCTGATCTATAATCATATACTCACTAGTGACTGACTTCAAGAGATATTTCCTTGAATTCTAATGGGAAGCAGTGACCAGTGGAGTTCAACTAAGTCTGTTGTAGAGATATCAACTCACTGAAGACAATTGGTGAACGGTTTCTCAAAATCATGGATTGGTTGAAGTTAGACATTAACACCGTTGGATACTGGCCAGCTCAGTGGTCTATCGGTTAAGTGCTCTGGTGCGAGACCGGTAGGTCCTGTGTTTGAATCTCGCGATGCGGGATCGTGGATACGCACTGTTGAGGAGTCCCACAATAGAACGAAACGGATGTCTAGTGCTTCCAGGTTTTCCATGGTGGTCTAGCTCCAACTGACTCATAGTTTCAACTATGAAAATTCTGAAATCTCCACAAAACCCCTTCTGATCTACAATCAAAGATCAACAGGTATCTCCCTTATATTTGTGTAGATTTACATCTACTCGCTAAATTTGTTAACTTGGTATAGAGAGAAAAATCGATCCAAGATTTTGTGATCATGTCTCGAAAAAGCTTTCTATCAAACGGAATAACGAAATTCAATGGTAGCGACTACTAGAATTCTCTATTGGGCATAGGATATCAAATAGAAACCATGAAATCTTCAAGGTTATTGACAAACAAGTAAGCAATGTCTTCTAGAACCTGTTGGAGTAATTTTGATCAAGCGCTTGACGCCTGATTAATGTGTTAAAAAAGAATTAGCTGTCAACCTTTTTTTTCTACCCTGGTAACATGACCTTATTTAATTATATCATATCAGCTTTACTACTTTTCTGGCTCATACATTTGACGTTAATTAACTCAGGTTTATTCATTTCAATCTGGATTATCACCAGCTTTGATTTGTTACATAATCTAAGTTTAGTCGGATTATATTTTGCTACGATTCATGACCAATGTTGTAGATTGTTCTTTTACATGATATATGTTTGTAGAATTTCGCTGAATCTGAATAACGTCATTTAGATTTTTGGTACCTTGTGCTGAATTATGTTTACATTTTGTTAAATCTTGTGGCCGAGTGGATGCCCAGTTAATGTATGACGTGATAAAACCGCCGATCAGAGAGCAGAGAATTATCGATTGGAACAGTGACACACGAAAACCGTACGAGCAGTCTAGAGTACTTGTCGATCCTGCTTCTGCCTAGCCCAGCCAGTTAAGTCCAGAAAAGCCTCTGTGGTATGACCCAACCATCCGGCTCAGAGAACAAACCAACATCAACAAGAATGAATCCTTGTTTTTCAAACATACTGAGTTTATATACCAAACAGACTGACCACATCGTACCAATAAAACAGGAAAAAACATTTGTACAAGATTCAGTCAAATATGGCTGTGAATGTGGGAGGCAGCAATTAATAGACTAGGGATAACTCAAGAATGGTAAATCGTACAATAATAGTCTATAGGTCAAAATAAAGCTTATAATAAGGGGAACATGAGTATGAATAGTTCAGTTACTTAATAGTTATACAATAAGAAATATACGTATCGTATTGATCCATAAATAGTTCTCAAAAGTTACCATTCACAATTCTCCTCGGGATATAACAATATCTTGCCTAAATGTTAAATTAGTTCGCATTTTCCAGCATACCGTTTGTATTCTCTTATGAGAATTGATTGGTACTGTTTGATTTGTATCTACGATAGCCAATTTCACTGACAAATCGGTTACTACTGAGAGAACTTTAGCATAATTGTATCCCTTTGAGACTGATATATTTACTAATATTATATACTTGCTGTTGGGATGACCCTGCATTTTTCTCGCAAGCGACATGACAAGCTCAGGGGTCATCAAGGAGCATTTCAACCAATCAGCGATTAATTAGAAATTATGTGAAGTTATGTTACTAAAATAACGAAAATGGAAAAGTCACATGTGGAGATCCTGATTGGATGATTTATACACTGCTACTATGTTTAGTAGTATTCTAGAACTTTCAGTAAAAACTCAAGGACTCTTAAATTACTATAAAATCCCTATATTTTCTGTACATGAATGAACCCTGTAGTAAAGTGCTCCCCACACACTTTGTGCCTTTTCTCTGGTCTTCAAGTCGGTGTATAGTTCCAGCTCGGGGGTACGGAACTAGCTTAGGGAAACGAATATAGCGTCCAATCGGCCAGACGTGACACTTGCTTACCTACGCCTTTTACCCCCAATGGAGCACACGTCACTGATCGGTATTCTTCAACTCAGTCTGTCCTGGGCCTTCCTTTCTAGTTCTATCTGTCACAGTTACCTTTCTGACTGCGTTGTTTATAACTAATTGAATACAATAAATGTATAATATTTTTGACGTAGGAGAAGTTAAGAGCTAATTACTCGTAAAGGCTTTGTAGTTACTGATCGAAATCTTGTCACAATCCAAATCTTATTTTCAATTAATCAACACAGCCATACATAAAAATATTTGTTTTTACAAAAATTAACAGCCAGTCATATGCAACATAGGATCTGGCACATATGTCAGTCAGTCAGTCACAACGTAGAACTTCGTATGTACGTACATCAGTTCAAGTTGCCATACAACATTAGCACAGAGATTCAGTTGTCCATTCAAATCCCATAGTGGTAGAAGTAGTAAGAGTATAAGCATTATGTGAAAGATTACGGTTTGAAGATGTTATTCAAGGACTATAGTCCAGTGAAATAAATTTGGAAAGAGAAAAAAGATAGAGACATGAAGAATTCAGAAGATTAGAATTTGGCAGAACACAAAGAGTGGATGCACCTTCGCCATTGCAAACGATTTTGAACCATGTCATTCAAGGTCTCTAACCATCGGTTGTTATCATCTCGCGAATCCCAACCAGGTAGTCTACAACTACCAACATGACTCAATCCACTTGTCAGTGACTTTATGGATTCGTGCCACATATGTGCATAGATTTAAACTACTACAGGGAAATGAAATCATCAAAATGAGTATTCGAATAGTAGTATAGGCGGATAATAAAAAAGATCAGTTATAGAAATGATTAAAGAATGAATTAGCGGAATAAAACGTGAGAGAGCAAATGCAACTAACCACTGAGATCAGCTTTGTAAAATGTCACCTAGTGTCTCCAACTATTGATTACAAGTATTTCCCATACCAATGAAATCAATAAATCTTAACTAAATGACTAGATTTCATGACGGTAGGTTGTGAACTTCATTTGATCACGAAAAAGACTCAAGAGAAACAAGTTAAGAATCAGTAGTGAGTGAAAATGACTGCTTGCTTTGGATCATACGAGCAGGTACATAGTCACAGAAATTGATTGGATATGCCTGTTAGTCAACCCCAAAAACTTTATCTTACTAAAATCACTTTCTATCTCAAATACTTATCATATAAGCGTGAAATTTTACCCGGTACACCATCAAGTAAGCAGTGAACAATATCAAACTATGCCTTAAGCACTTACGCCAATGAAATCTACTAACTTGTTGTGTCCCGATAACAATAGTGAATGATAACTTTGGGACCTATTTATAAACCAATACTATGCACATATTTTTGTCGTATAATTGCTAAATAACTAAACTATTCATATTCGTGTCCCCCTTATTATGAGCTTTATTTTGACCTATGAACTATTATTATACGATTTACCGTTTTTGAGTTATACCCTGTCTATCATTTACTATCTCCCTTATTCACAGCCGCATTTGACTGAATCTTATATAAATGTTATTTTCTATTTTATGGTACAATATGGTCTGCTTGATTGGTATATAAACTCAGTATGTCTGAAATATATTGATTCATATCGCAGAGGCTAAGATACGTGTTTTGAACTTAACTGGCTAGGCTAGACAGAAAGCAGGATCGACAAGTACTCTAGACTGCTCGCATGGGTTTTGTGTGTTACTGGTCCGATCAATAAATCACTGCTCTCTAATTAGCGGCATCGTCACGTTATATATTAAACAGGGCACTTGGCCACAAGATATAACTATTGTAAATACTAGAAGTATATTTGCTACTAATTACTCAGTAAATCTATCCAATGGATTTACTTTACCAATATTTTATAGGATTCTTCGAAAAAATAGTGATTAGCGAATTTAGAGAAGACTTCAACATTGTGATGTCAAGGTGATAAAAAAAATCACAACTAATTGCCAGGTATGAATTTGCACACTTCGTTTGAAGTCACACTCTAAGCATAAGGGCTAGTGAAACTATTCAGTTGCTTAAACCTAACCGGGGGAGGGACTTGAACCTTGGACTTCATAGTTGAAGACCAAACGCAAGATGATTAGACATGATCTTTGTTAACAGAAAAACTGGAAGCGATAACACACTAGGTAATTAGTAACTTATTAACTGGATCTTTAATGGAGCAACAAAATATGACTATGGGAACGTGAATAAGTGAAAAATATCTTGGTTATTTCTTTAAACACATCTATGAAGCAAATTTTTAAATTCCACTTGAGAATAGTATCACTTTATCACCAAAGATAACCAGTATTTACAGAGCATGTGAGGAAAAGCAAGGTAAGAAAGAATGCATCTTAACATATATAGGTTACTAATAGTTACTTCATTTATTTGAACACATAAACATTGAATTCACTTAGTATTGTTTGTTTGAATCTTCCCATCGATGTGTTAGGACTGCAACTGGTCAGTCTCTAATTGGCATATGTGCATACTGTGCGTATTGCCTCGATATAGCCTTGATTCACAAGCATGATAAGCAAAGATGGATAGTGGCTAGCAGTGGAATCCAGGACGCGCGCGTTTCGTCCTATTTGGGATCGTCAGCTGGATGTACCTGCATCTCAAAGGTGATGTTCACTCTGGTACTCGAATCCAGTTCACTCATCTCCACAACGATTAACTGATCAGAAATGTCCTATGATCACTCCGTTGTACAATAATACGGCTT
>NC_031500.1:3447252-3474811 GCF_000237925.1 Schistosoma mansoni
AACTCTGAGATGCAGGTACATCCAACTGACGAGTCCCAAATAGGACTTGACGCGCGTCCTGGATTCCACTACTAGCCACTATCCATCTTTGCTTAACATAAATATTGGTACAAGGGGGCACCAAATACATATGAGCCGCACAAATCTTATTCGATTTTGTGTGAGGGCTGGGATACTGCCCAGGTGGTTTTCTTAGGGGGCCACACCCAGAGTCTTTGATCTAAAGATCCGATCCACAAAGCAGTGGACCATCGTGAGGAGATGCAGTCCCATGGTAACCGGTGACCAACGATCGATTCATACGTCATTTGTTCCCACAGGATACTGGAGCCAGCCCATGTGCACCATTGGTTTGGAATCAGGGTTTTCCAAGTTCTCTTGGTGGACCTTCCTTGTTCACCAACCCGGTTAGGGCGACGGACATTCGCTTCTCTTCCTCTCAATTTCGTAAACAACAGTAATACCACGAGAAGGCAGTGAGTAGGACTTCCCTGTCAGAGGCTATATGCGCGAGGCCGTGTGAGAGCATTTAGAGAGAAGGCGGGCCCCCCCACTCTTGGCCGTACCAGTATTCCGACTTCACACAACGCAGATAATTCATCGATTGATTTATATTTTCGGCAAATAAAAGTTGATTTTAAGAATAAACAAACCATGGCATCACTGAGTCAAAGTGAAGTAAACTTAAAATTACTTCAGATGATAATTTTCCATCTCCTTTAAGTATATGAATAGTATTTGAAAATATGAATCCTCAGAGTAAAGCCAATAAAAGTAAGCCGATGATGAATGTGTAAATCACTTCACAATCATGGAGAGCGTTTCGAAACACCATGCTGTCTACCGATTATTATATAAATGAGGATATGAGGTTTAGGGGTTACACCATGAAGTGACACCAGCCATAGTGAAAGAATGCTTTGTAGCTATATGAATTGAGTGAATTTTCGTCAGAAATACAAGAGGCGATATCATAAATCTGTGTTATAAATCATTCATATATGTGGTTTGATGAGTTGTTGAACGGATCAAGATATTGTCAGACTTTTAAATACTGTTACTTATAATTCACCTTTACTAGTAAATTATCATCAAGGACTACAGGTCAATATAGGTGACAATCCAATATCAGAAAAACTCGCTGCATTAACCCATCGGCCAATGATAGATGTGATCTTCTGACAGTACAAGGCTAGACTAATGAATTTTATTACATAACTAACAGTCTTAGATAGAATAAATTGGTCACATAACAACGATAATACTAAAGTCGTACGGGTAATAAGATGGATATCGAAACTTTTATCCACATGATCAATCTCCCAAAACTAACAATTTCGGTACATATGAATGCCGGATGGATGGATGCCGGCTCAGTGGTCTATCGGTTAAGGGCTTCGGCTCGAGACTGGTAGGTCCTGGGTCCGAATCTCGCGACTGCGGGATCGTGGATGCGCACTGCTGAGGAGTCCCACAATAGGACGAAACGGCCGTCCAGTGCTTCCAGGTTTTCCATGGTGGTCTAGCTTCAATTGACTCATGATTTCAACAGTGAAAATACTAAATCCTCCACAAAACCCCCTCCGACATATGAAATAGACACCCATATAAAGTTCAATGACAAAACATATTAACCTGAAATGGAATTCTACAAAAGTGCATAAAAAACATACCAAGTTCACAAATAAATAACTTACTTTTCAAGTAAAATATCCTTATTTTTATAGATAGTACACTCTCATGTGGACTCACATTAAGAGGTGTAACTGCACCAGATAAACCGCGGATGAATATTAACATTAGTTTAACTCAATAAAGAAAAAGAAACACCAAACACCAGATCAACAAACAAAGGATCTTTGATTCATATACTGATTATGCTTGTTTTTTTTTGTTTTTGTTTTCAAATAATCATCCATTCAAGGCTAAAATTTATTCACCAATCATATGCAAATGATATCCATGACCTTCAATAATAAAAACATTAGATTGTCCAATCATGATTACTTTAATCCGAAATTAATTATGTATGTAAAAATATTATTGGTTGACATGATTGTCTATTCATAATTGCCCAATCAAAAATCAATCAGAAAACCACCCACATAAACCTAGTCAGTCTGGATAGTCATGTGACTAGATAGATAGTCCAGACATTTTGATTATTCCACAGTATGTAGGATAAATGTATTATTATTTTCAGAAAGGTGGTTTTGTGGAGATTGTAATAATTTTAATAGTTGAATTCATGAGTTGATGTAAGCTAGATCATAATTGAAAACCTGGAAGCATTAGATAGCAGTTTCGTCCTAGTATGCGACTCCTCAATAGAGCGCGTCCAACGACCCCACATACAGGATTCAAACTCAGGACTTTCGGTCTCGTGCAGCGAACACTTAATCTCTAGACCACCGAACCGGCGTCCAACAGTGTAAATGTCTAACTTTCATCGATCCATGAATGACTACTTGACCATTCATCCATTGTCTGAGGTAGATACTTGTCTCTACTCGACACAGATTGGACTACACTGGTCACAGCTTCTCACTAGAACTCTAGGAAATCATCTTAAAGTTAGTCACCAGTAAGAACATGATGATTATGATCAGAATGGAGTTTGTTGAGATTTTAGTAATTTTAATAGTTGAATTCAGCGTTTCCAGGTTTTCAATGATGGTCTAGCTTACATCGACTCATGAATATTCAGCTAAAGTATCATTATCTCATTAATCCGGTTGTTTTTGTCTATCAAAACAGTTAGTTCCGACATCATTACAGTAATGTATGTCATTTTACTTTGTCTGAATACATCTTTAGCTTGTTTTATTAGTATTTACATACATATACAGTAATCTAACCTAATAAACCCATTTTGTATTATTTGTTCAACCCACAAAATATGATAAACCCGGATTAAGTTTTGTCTGGTATAAGATACAAATCAATCACTTCAAATGTACTATTCAAGGTTACTGAGTTATCGCTTTCAATTATGTAAAGAGTCGTGAAGCGTCAATCATTATAATTAACGATAAGTCTTTCTATGTAAGAAGCTGCATTAACTAAAAATTTTCTGGCTTGTTTAAGTTATTTAGTATCTAATCAACCTTCGTTTGTCAATCCTTTGATTTCTCTACGTACTTCGTAATACGAACAGATGAACAGTATTGTTGTTATTAGATTGTCGTCAGGCTTTAAAATATGCAGTTTTATGAAATATATGAGACTGACTTGTAAGTTAATGAGACAATTAGGTGTAATGTTTATAGTAGTGATAAGATATTTTCATAAGTGAGATCATGAATCAATAAAAGCTAGACCACCATGGAAAACCTGGAAGCACTGGACGGCCGTTTCGTCCTATTATGGGACTCCTCAGCAGTGCCCATCCATGATCTCGCCTCACGAGATTCGAACTCAGGACCTACCAGTCTCCAGTCAGAGCCCTTAACCGATAGACCACTGAGCCGGCCGGCATCCAACGGTGTTGATGTCTAACTTCAACCAATCCACGAAGTTGAGCAACCGTTCACCAATTGTCTTCAGTGAGTTGATATCTCTACAACAGACTTGGTTGAACTCCACTGGTCACTGCTTCCCATTAGAATTCAAGGAAATATCTCTTGAAGTCAGTCACTAGTGAGTATATGATTATAGATCAGAAGGTGGGTTTTGTGGAGATTTCAGTATTTTCATAGTTGAAATCATGAGTCGATTGAAGCTAGACCACTATGGAAAACCTTGGAAGCACTGGGAAGCCGTTTCGTCATATTATGGGACTCCTCAGCAGTGCGCATCCATGATCCCACCTCGCGAGGTTTACGTGAGGGTGAGGAAGCAAAGTCGACAAATGTAGGTAAATTACTATGCAAACCAATAAAGATGTCCTGGGGTATGTATAATTTTCAAGGTCAAAAGTAAAGGATCAATGAAATGTGATGGGCGTTTTAATGAGGGGTAGATAGGTTTGATGACTAATACACAGAGATACTTCAGAGATAATAACTACATGGACGTAGGAAGCAAGAGAAGAGCGAACTTTCAACTGTTCATATTACACATTCATCGTTATAAAACAATGAAAGAAGACTCATCATAGAAGATACTAAGTTGAGAATTATTACTCGGTAGAAAACAATCGACTATACACATATAAATAGATTATGGGACTGTTCTAACTGATTAAGACAACTATTTTACAGGTTGGTGTAATATAATTTCTAATGTGGTACATAAATTGAAAGAGACATTTAGGGGGTGTAGTTTGTTGTAAACTTTTTGGAAGTATAGGTATAATGTTTGAAATTAGAGGTGTGAAGTTATATCGATGATCAGTTCTTTGAATTGAAGAACAACTGTGATAACTTCCAAAGTATTTACTGTTTAGTGTTCGATAAAGTTACCATCTGAAATCTCTTCTTATGAAAAGATCCCAAAGCTAACCAGATCATTACTTACTTACTTACGCCTGTTACTCCCAATGGAGCATAGGCCGCCGACCAGCTTTCCCCAACCCACTCTGTCCTGGGCCTTCTTTTCTAGTTCTATCCATTTTTTCTTCATTCTTCTCATGTCGGTCTCTATTTCTCGACGTAATGTGTTCTTTGGTCTTCCTCTTCTCCTTTGGCCTTCAGGATTCCATGTGAGGGCTTGTAATCAGATCATAAGTCAAGGATAATAGAATACGAAGGTATATTTTAAATAATGATCAATGTATTTGAATGTTTACAATCTTAGTTGATCTGTTATTATAAGAGATAAGCATACCTAACTGTGTACCCAAACATGATCTGATGCGGATGCTTGACCGAGAACTTTCAACTAGGCGTATGTCCATTAGGACTAATAAGGTCACCATCAGAAAGGGTTTTGTGGAGATTTCAGTATTTTCATAGTTGAAATCATGAGTCAATTGAAGCTAGACCACCAAAGAAAACCTGGAAGCACTGGACGTCTGTTGTGAGATAACAACTCACTGAAGACAACTGATGAACGGTTGCCCAAACTTTGTGTATCAGTTGAAGTTAGACATTAACACCGTTGAATGCCGGCCGGCTCAGTGGTCTATCGGTTAAGTGCTCTGGCGCGAGACTGATAGGTCCTGAGTTCGAATCTCGTGAGTGCGGGGTTGTGGATGCGCACTGCTGAGGAGTCCTATCGTTGTCGAAAACCTATAAAGCTATTTAATTTGTGAATTTATTTACGTTACAGAGAGAAGATTTTCATATTTTGACGCATACAATCGTGTGATGATATCCATCTTCCATAAATTATTGGAATTTTCACTTCCCACTTGTTTCATGGTTTATTCCTTCATCATAACGACAAATAAGGTAGAATCAATGTTACTGTCTTAAAGCCATAGCTAACAATTTGAAGAAGGTTACTAACTTTCATCTTCATTGTTGATGACGTCAGTTAAATTATCGTAATTCCTTGTTACCGGGTTTTTGATTAACTAAAAGTGGGTAAACCTACGCTAGGTCACTTCGATGATCGATTAAGAATGTTAGTATAGTGAAGGTCTTTTGTATGTGTGTAACTTTCTATGATATTGGATGTAATATCACGTGTATTAAATTTTATGTTCATCATGTGAACAACCCTTTTAAATGTCAAACTGTTAACTTAAGCTTAAGACATGAAAATAACATAAATACCGTCTGAATCGCGTGATTTTTGTACTATTTCAGGATACACAATAAACACGACGTTCCATGTCACTTGTATGAATTTAGCTTTATTTTATAAGTCAGGAGATTAGTTATTATTATTTATTTAAACACACATTGGTACAAACGGGTACCAGATACATATGTGCCACACAAATCAAATGAGATTTGTGTGAGGGCTTTGATACGGCCCAGGTGCCCAACTCGAAGCCGGTGGTTTTCTTAGGGGTCCACACCCGGAGTCTTTGACCCAAAGGTCTGATCCACAAGGCAGTGGAGCATCGTGAGGAGATGCAGTCCCATGGTAACCGGTGACCAACGATTGATTCATACGCCATTTGTTCCCTCAGGATACTGGAGCCAGCCCATGTGCACTATTGGTTTGGAGTGAGGGTTTTCCGACTCCCCTAGGTGAACTCGCCATGTCCACTAACCCGGTTAAAGTACCGGACATTCACTTTTCGTCCTTTCCATTTCGTAAACAACAGTAATGCCATGAGAAGGCAGTGAGTAGGACTTCCCTGTTAGAGGCTATATTACTCATGGCCATGTGAGAGCATTTGGAGAGGGAGAGCAGACTCTCCCCACTCTCGGCCGTACCAGGGCATTTGGGGGCTAGTACTTATTAGTACTTATATCCCTAACATTCATGGTACTGTAAACTGTGTTAATGAATTGAGACAGTAAACTTTGGTTTGATGGATATTGATTTTGAATTAGGATCTACTTTAATATCGTTGTTAAATATTTAAATTACGTGATCTAAAGCAAGATCCGCGAATACAACACAAAGAAAACCAACTCAATCACACTTGGTGGAGAAACTCTGGAACAGGTGGAGACATTCATGTACCTGAACAGCGTCATTGATGAACAAAGAAGATCTGACGCATATGTGTAGGCATAGATTAGCAAAGCAAGGACAGCATTCCTACAGTTGTACAATATATAGAACTCAAAACAACTGTCAACCAATATCATAGTCAGGATCCTTAATACGAACGTCAAGACAGTTCTGTCATACGGAGCTTAAACTCGGAGAACTATCACAAACATCATCAAAAATATACAAGTATTTACAAACAGTTGTCTAAGCAAGATACTCAATGTGCGTTGACCGGATATCATCAGCAACAACCTACTGTGGGAGAGCAAAAACCAGCTTCCAGTTGAAGAGAAAATTATGAAAAGATGTTGGAGGTGGATAGGACATACATTTCGGAAATCGTCAAATTGCATCACGAGACAAGTTCTAACATGGGATGTTGAAGGGTAAAGGAAAAGAGGCAGAACTAAGAACACGTTGCGTCGGGAATCGGAGGGATACATGAAAAGGATGAATAGGAACTGGAATGAACTGAAAATGATTGACTAGGACAGAGTTAAATGTAGAATGGTGGTGATTGACCTATACTCCTCCATGAGTAGTACCCTGGCAGCAGAAGACTAAGAAGATCAAGTTAAAGAAAATATAATTGAAAATAGAAAGGAATGGCAACTAGGAAGAATCATACAGTATGTGAAGGACAAATGATAGAAATTTGCCAATAAAGTACTCAATGTATGATTCGCATATTTTAGCAAGACATTCTGTAATTTTGTACTTAAAAAAAATACGATGGTTGTTTCGGCCTGTGTTCTGGTCTACTGCAGGCTTTTTTGTTGATGAATATAACCAGCACTTATTCTCCTTCACACACGCAAAAGAATAATTATTGAACTATGGGACATTTTGAAAGCGAAATAGATAAACAGTTGAAAATGGAAGTAATTTGATCCGAGAGACCATATTTCTTCCTTTTTAAGATTTGTCAACTAGATGTGTGGTGTAAATGCACTTGGTATTGTTTACTTGATTCTTGCCATTGATGTTTATAACTGTGACTGATCCGTCTCTTATTGACATGTGTGCATACTGTGCGTATTGCCTCGAGATGGATGGTAGCTAGAAGTGGAACCAAGGACGCGCGTTTCGTCCAATTTGGGACTCGTCAGCTGGATACACCTTGTGTAACGCATGCTACTTATGTCTGTTGACATAAGCAGTATGTAACACCAATCGGAAGTGGGAAACCTGGCAGCTGAAGGCTAAAAAGATCGAGTTGAAGAGAAAAGAAGGGAAAATAGAAAAGAATTGGAAATTGGAAGAACCATACAGAATGCAAAGCACAATCGATAAAAGATTTACAAATGAAGTACTCGGCTTATGGTTCTCATATTTCACGAAGATATCTTGTAATTTTGAATAACACAATAAACTACTTGTACCCACCTGAGTTCTCGTTCATTACAAGCACATCTTCATCTTAGCCTACTAGATGTTTACACTAATTATTAAACACAGTGTCTATCAATTCAGATTATCACTAACCTGTAATCCAGGTATATTTAACTAAGGAGTTTCACTGGAAAGTCGTTTCCTCCTATTGTGGGACTCCCCAGCGGCGCGCATCCACGATCCCGTCTCGCGAGATTTGAACCCAGGACCTATCAGTCTTGCGCGAGCGCTTAACCTCTAGAACCACTGGGCTGGCCGGCATCCGATGGTGCTAATGTCTAACTTCAACCAATCCACGGAATTAAGCTCCAAGAGGTATTTCCTGCAGTTCTAGTGAGAAGGAGTGACCAGTGGAATTCAACCGGGTTTGTTGTGAAATAGTAGCTCACTGAAGACAATGGTGGATGTGTCGCTTAATTTCGTGGATTGGTTGAAGATAGATATTAACACGGTTGGATGCCGGCTGGCTCAGTGCTCTAGAGGTTAAGCATTCGCGCGTGAGACTGATAGGTCCTGAGTTCGAATCTCACGAGATGGGATAATGGATGTGTACTTCTGAAGAGTCCCACACTAGAACGAAACGACCATCCAGTGCTTACAGGTTTTCTGTGGTGGTATAGCTTCAATTAACCGCTTATCTCAACTACTAAAATTACAATAATATCCACAAAAACCCTTTCTGATATTAAAGGGTACATTATTTAATAATAGAAATGAATCGTTATTAGTAGTATATATCTTGAACAGGAAAATAACAAGCATTTACTAATGATAATACTAATCATATATGGCGACTTAGTTGGATTAATTGGCGTCATTTTATCTTTGTTTATTAATTATTATTCAAATGAATCACTGATTCCATATTACTTTGAATTGGGGCGAATCAAAGAGTGAAGACCAAGGCATATAGACACACAAACACATACACGTACATGATAAGAGAGAGAAACTTGTTGAGAGGACAAACAAAATATGAATGAAATGAACAAAGTTTCCCCAAAACAGTTAGAAGTAAGATGAGAGAAATAATTAATTTACTTATATATTATGAAAATCAATAGTCATATTGTGGTGTGGGCTTACTTATATCCACATAAGTAGTATATAACGATGATCGGGCATTGAATGTATTTCAGTAGAAGATCGATAAGGAAAGAACGGGGACGAAACGTATTTGGTATGAAAATGCATGAACGAAAATAATCGAAGACTATGAATTGATATTTGCAGAATGAATGGTCAAGATTAAGACAATGGATCAATAGTTTGCAAGTTCTGTATGGTTGTCAGATTTTAGTGAAATAGTCTGTAATTTTATGCTTACATTCAACTGTCTCCATTCGTGTTCTTGTTCACTATAGTGTTGTAAAATGATCTATTCAGCGTGATCAGAACGAGACATTAGGCACAGTAAATATTGATTAACATTTAATGACTAATATTTGTAAATCTAGTGTGGGAGAGGACAAGTCAGATTTCAGTGAAGGAAGAAATCGAGAAGAAACGCTAGAAGTGGATAGGACACAAATTGAGGAAAGCACGCAACTGCATCACAAGGCAAGCCCTCATCACATGGAATCCTGAAGGTCAGAAGAAAAGAGGAAGACCAAAGAATACATCACGCTGAGAAATAGAGTCAGACATGAGAAGAATGAACAAAAATTGGGCAGTGTTATGACTTTATAAACGAATAGTGTTAGGTCGGCTTACAATAAACTCTAGAGAGGCTCATAAAGAGCCCAACCAATCAGCGATCAGTTAGAAGCTATGCTACTAAAATGCTACTAAAATAACAAGGTCCTGATTGGCTGTTAACATACTGTTACTATGGAATCTCAAGGTCTTTTAATTACTATAAAACCCCTGTTTCTCTGTACATAATTGAACCTTGTAGTAAAGTGCTTCTCTGATACTCGTGTCTTCTCTCTGGTCTTTCAAGTCGCTGAGTAGTGCTAGCCTGGGGTTATCCGAATAGCTAGGATCCGAATAAAGCGTTCAACCTACAAGACATATCAGTGGCGACGGGGATTTCGGCAAAAAAAAAACAATTGTTGTCGGGGTTTTTGGTACACAAAAAAATACAACAATTGTCGTCGAGGATTCTGGCAAAAAAAAGAGAAATACAGCAACCGAGACGTGATTTGGGAATCAAACAAGCTGTAATAATTGCCGGTGAATTTTCGGAGTTATTATTATTATCAGCAGAAAAAAATGACGATTTCTTTAGAACAGGCGCTGATAATCTTAGAGCACCGGCAACAACAGATGCTAGCCTTCCAGCAGCAACTAATTGAGACAGTCTTGGACAAGTTTTTCAATAATGGTGCTAAAATGGCCGTCCCAGAAGAACGCCAAGTTGAGGGTTCAATTCCCTTTATATCTGATGGAAAATGCAAAATTGGTAAGTTGGCCGGTTCAGAGCAAGACAATATCTTGCCTAATGCACATGAAACTGTGACAGTATCAGATGAGCAAGAAAAAGAAGGTTCCGCAGACAACCCCCTTAGTCCAGAATCAAATGAAACACCATTAAGTCCGCCCATCTCTGACGACAAACTTACGTCAGAACAGAACTACAGTTTACGTGATATTGGCCAAGAAAACTGGAAGAACGCATGTCCAGAAAATAACTGGAACAATACAGTTAACCAAATTGTGCCAAATGTGATTCGAAATCATGGGGAGACAGAAGTTTATAATATGGGTTCGCGTAATGATGCCCATAATTCTGATGAAATTTCGTATAAAGATGAGAAAAATAAGCCGGTCAAATCAGATGGTGATCAAAAATCTGATGCAATTTTATTAGATGCCGATTCTCCTAGTTATCTAATATCCTCTAATGAAAATCTTAATGAATTTGATGGAGATATTTCAGAGAATCCGAATTCCGATAACCTAAAATCAAATATCGTTCATCATCATCTATTTATTTCTAGTAGATTCTGCGTTCAATACGAGAAAAATGTCCTAAATGAAGTCATACTAATTGTGTTTTGGAGATATGATGATCCAACATTATTTCGTGGGGGAGGAAATGTTGGAGAATTTCAACTTACAGATAATTTTTAAAAAAAAATCAGAATCGAATCTTCAAAAAAAAGGGGAGGTGTTAGGTCGGCTTACAATAAACTCTAGAGAGGCTCATAAAGAGCCCAACCAATCAGCGATCAGTTAGAAGCTATGCTACTAAAATGCTACTAAAATAACAAGGTCCTGATTGGCTGTTAACATACTGTTACTATGGAATCTCAAGGTCTTTTAATTACTATAAAACCCCTGTTTCTCTGTACATAACTGAACCTTGTAGTAAAGTGCTTCTCTGATACTCGTGTCTTCTCTCTGGTCTTTCAAGTCGCTGAGTAGTGCTAGCCTGGGGTTATCCGAATAGCTAGGATCCGAATAAAGCGTTCAACGTACGAGCCATATCAAATAGCCATTGCCAATTCTTTATGACTTTATGTCCGGCTTTTATCGCTTGAATTATCCACCAATCGAAATGCGACTTTTCCAATCTTGACACTGGCAAATCAATGAAGTTCAACGAGTATAAGCAGTCTAGCGTCCTTACTGATCCCTTGTCCGCCTAACCCGTCCATTTGAGTCCAGAACACCAATTACACCTTCTGTTATGCGAATCATTTATTTCAAGCATACTCGGTTTATATACCAGACAGACAAACAGACCACATCACACCATAAAATAGGAAATAACATTTGTACAAGATCAAGCCAAATGAGGCTGTGAACGTGGGATACAATAATCAATAAACTGAATATAATTTGGGAACATTAGTTCGTACAATAATAATAATCCATAGGTCAAAATGAAGCTTATAATAAGATGAATATAGATATATACAATTTATGTACTCAATAGTTAAACAGTAAGAATACATATAGAATAATAGTCCATTAATAGGTCCCGGAAGTTACCTGTACTTATGTCTTCACTAGGATACAACAGATAGAACTAGAAAGCAAGGCCCAGGACAGAGTGTGTTGGAGAATGCTGGTCGACGGCCTATGCTCCATTCGGAGTAACAAGCGTAAGTAAGTAATATTAGTAAATATATCAGTCTCAAAGGGATACAATTATGCTAAAGTTCTCTCAGTAGTAACCGATTTGTCAGTGAAATTGGCTATCGTAGATACAAATCAAACAGTACCAATCAATTCTCATAAGAGAATACAAACGGTATACTGGAAAATGCGAACTAATTTAACATTTAGGCAAGATATTGTTATATCCCGAGGAGAATTGTGAATGGTAACTTTTGAGAACTATTTATGGACCAATACGATGCGTATATTTCTTATTGTATAACTATTAAGTAACTTAACTATTCATGTTCGTTTCCCTCTTATTATGAGCTTCACTTTGACCCATAGATTATTACTGTACGATTGGCCGTTCTTGAGTTATCCTCAGTCCATTAATTACTGTTCTCTACGTTCACAGCCACATTTGACTGAATCCTGTACAAATGTTATTTTCTATTTTATGGTACGATGTGGTCTGTTTGATTGGTATTTAAACTCAGTATGTTTGAAATACAATGATTCATACCGCAGAGGTTGTTATTGGTGTTCTGAACTTAACTGGCTGGGCCAGGCAGAAAGCAGGACCGAAAGGTACTCTAAACTGCTTGTACGGTTTTCCGCGTGTATCATCGGTCCGATCGATAATTCACTGCTTTCTAATAGGCGGATATACGATAATAACAATTGTCGACACACGTTATAAGAGATACGAAACACAGTCGTTTGTATATAACCATCTAACATTCACAAAACAAAGCAAAATTGAAAACTCTGAGAGAAATAATGCAAATTACAGTGTATAATAAGACATTTTATCAATTTAAATATGCATCTACAATCTTATGTCATCCATCACAAATCCATCAATTCCAACGAATAGATCTATGGTCCTAACATAAACCAACACTCAATTACGTTCATTGAATGGGAACACAGTTCAAGCTTCTCAAGCATATACCGTTCTACTGACTATACAAAGTCTACCCGAAGTTTATGCGGATAATGTCGTTCAGAAGGATGATGAAAGCTCCACGACCAAACCATCCAGCTCAGAGAACAAAACTCCATCAAAATTCACATATTCCATACAGTATGTGAATTGAACTGGAGACGACATCTTTGTTGTCCATTTGATAAGTGGGTAGACAATTAACACAAAACCACAATGTACTACATCACCTGGTCACGTGTGATAGTGATCAGTGTCATATTTTCTTCTCATCAAGCTTGACAACAAATCAAGTTATACAATACAGTATATAATAGTATGAGAGATTGCACAAAACATCTGTCGTTTCTCTAACATTAGATCCAGCACTAAATAGATTGTATGAACTACAAAGAAACGTCCTAATTAGAAAACAATACTACTACTCCCAACATTTTAAAGTAGACACCAATTTGAAAATATATGTCACATAATATTGTTCTAATTTATCACTAACATTCACAACATAATCATTTTGTTATTGAAACAGCCTTATAAGCGAGAAGCCCCCAAAAGCCTTGGTATGGCCGAGAGTGGGGAGAGTCTGCTCTCCCTCTCCAAATGCCCTTAAACGGCCACGCGTATATAGCCTCTGACAGGGAAATCCTACTCACTGCCTTCGTGCACCACGGGTCTTGTTTACGAAATTGAGAGGACGAAAAGTGATTGTCTGGTGCCTTAACCAGGTTGGTGGACACAGAAAGTTCATCTAGGGGAGTCGGAAAACCCTCACTTCAAACCAATGGTGCATATGGGCTGGCTCCAGTATCCTGAGGGAACAAATGGCGTATGAATCAATCGTTGGTCACCGGTTACCATGGGACTGCATCTCCTCACGATGCTCCATTACCTTGTGGATCGGATCTTTAGATCAAAGACTCCGGGTGTGGACCCCTAAGAAAACCACGTGCTTCAGTTTGGGTACCTGGGCAGTATCTATATCTGGTGCCCCTTTGTACCAATATTTATGTGTTCAAATAAATAAAATAAGCGAGAAAAATAGAAAACTATCAAGTAAATCTGATATCATCAAATCTTGTTTTCTTCAGACAGAAACAAAACAAGGTCATTGCCAATATTACAACATTTGTTCAATCTCAGAAGGGGGGTTGTGTTCAATCTGTTATCCCCCCTTAGATAAAACAATAAACTAATCGTATATCATTCAATGTTTTCTTTCCATTATTTTGAAATCAACGAAGGACATAGTAACTAGACCCATTCGTTTCTTGAAGACATGAAATTGGCATAAAATGCCATCTGATTTATTGACTATTAATAACCTTGAAAGTGTTTTGTCTAATTTATGATTGGTTTATTGTTTTATCCAAGAGGGGGGGGATAATAGATTAGAAAAATATTGTAATATTTGCAATGATCTTGTTTTTGTTTTCTGTCTGAGAAAAAACAAGATTTGATGATATCAGGTTTCCTTCATTTAGAATTCATGTAGAAAATTCGATTAACAACATTATGGATACGCATTGCTGAGGAGTTTCATATTAGAACAAAACAGTGGTCCAGTACTTCTACGTTCTCAATGGTAGTCAATGTTAATTGATTGATTTATGATTTCAATCAAAAACTGAACAATCTCCACAAAACCTGTTATTATCTTGGTGAAGACATAAGTACGGGTAACTCCCAGGACGATTATTCTATGTATATTCTTATTGTATAACTACTCAGTGATTAGATTGTACGTATCTAGATTCATCTTATTATAAGCTTCATTTTGACCTATTGATTATTATCATACGATTTACTGTTCCTAAATTATACTCAGTTTACTGATTATTGTATCCCACGTTCACAGCCACATTTGGCTTGATCTTGTACAAATATTATTTTCTATTTTATGGTGTGATGCGGTCTGTCTGTCTGTCCCACAATAGGACGATACTACCGTCCAGTGCTTCCAGGTTTTCCATGGTGGTCTAGCTTCGATTGACTCATGATTTCATTTATGTTATTAGTTGGATTGAATAATTATTTCATCCATATTGGGAAATGAATATTGGTGTATAACTCTACCCTGAATTATTTTTAAAGTTTATGGATTTTCCAGTGGGAGAAATTGCAATGAACCAATGAAAATAAGGATAGGAAGTTTAAAATTTTAGCGCTAAATTCATTCATTCACATTGTAACGGTATTAAAAATTATTACATGCGACTCACTTAGTATTGTTTGTTTGAATCTTCCCGTTGATGTTTTAGGACTGCAACTGGTCAGTCTCTTATTGGCATATGTGCATACTGTTCGGATTGCCTCGATATAGCCTTAATTCACAAGCATGATAAGCAAAGATGGATAGTGGCTAGCAGTGGAATCGAGGACGAGCGTTTTGTCTTATATGGGACTCTTCAGCCGGATATACCTGAATCTCAGAGTTGATATTCACTCTGGGACTCGAACCCAGTACCTTTCGCTTCAAACGCCATCACGTTATCCACTCAGCTACTGAGTCCTGATAGCCACTTGCTTGTGCTAACAATACTCAGTGAATTTAAACTTCACCTCTTTGCACAAGCGGATGGCTATCTGGACTCAGTAGCTGAGAGGATAACGTGATGGCGTTTGAAGCGAAAGGTACTGGGTTCGAGTCCCAGGGTGAATATCAACTCTGAGATTCAGGTACATCCGGCTAAAGAGTCCCATATAAGACAAAACGCTCATCCTGGATTCCACTGTTAGCCACTATCCATCTTTGCTTACATTACATGCGACGTTACCAATGCGAGTTTGTTTTTCTTATTGCAGGACAACAAAGAGTAAACGCACTGGAAGAAGAGAAGCAAACTTTACGCGATCTGAACCTGCAGAAAAACGAATAAAACTATTTTTTAATAAGTTTCCCCTTTTGTACTCGAACCGCGTCTTTTAATTTTAAAAATATATCTGTTGTGCCAGTACACCATGTTCTTACTTCAGAGGCACTTACCGGTCCTGACTGTTGTATTGTTGTTTCAGATCTCTCCTGCTTCCAAGTGAACGTCAATATATAACGTGTTACAACATTTAATAGTATTTTGATACTATAGATGTGTCAGTGCGTGTTGAAAACCCTTAACTGAGTTCCTAACCTTAAATTCTAACTCTCAATCTTGATCTTAATTTCCATTATTAAACTATAACTCTCTTTTGACCCTGATAATTGAGTTGTCTAAAGGTCATTTTAGAGTCACCTAAAGGTCGTCTATAAATTAAGATCTGACTATTTATAAGTTTTTTTCTTAAATTTCATTAATGGATTGGTTGAAATTAGACATCAACACCGTTAGACGCCGGCGTTCACACGCGAGACTGAAGGTCGTTGGTTCGAATCTCACGAGGCGGGATCGTGGACGCGCAATGCTGAGGAATCCCATAATAGGGTGAAACGGTCGTCCATTGCTTCCAGGTTTTCCATTTTTGTGTAGCTTCAGCTAACTCATGATCTCAACTATTGAAATTATTAAATTTCATTTTATTGTTTCTTTATTATTCAACTGAAATAAAATTTTGATCTTATTTTATTCAATTTCTGTTTGACCATATGCTTTTGATAGTAGTTGTTGAATGATAATTCATATTAGAAGGGGGTTTTTTGGAGACTTTAGTAATTTTATATAGTTGAAATCATGAGTCAATTGAAGCTAGACGACCATGGAAAACTTGGAAGCATTGGACATCCGTTTCCTCCTATTGTGGGACCCCTCAGCAGTGCCCATCCACGATCCCGTCTCATGAGATTCGAACCCAGGACCTATCAGTTTCGCACGCGAGCGCTTAACCTCTAAACCACCGAACTGACCGGCATACAATGGTGTTAATATTTGACTTCAACTGACCCACGAAATTGAGCGACACACCCACCACTATCTTCAGTGAGTTACTATCTCGCAACAGACCTGGTTGAACTCCACTGGTCACTGCTACTTACTAGAACTCCATGAAATACCTGTTGAAGCCAGTCACTAATCAGCACATGTTGATTATTATCAGAAGAGGTTTTAGTGGATATTATAGTAATTTAAATAGTTGGGATGATGAGTCAATCGAAGCTAGACCACCATGGAAAACCTGGAAGCATTGGACGGCACACATTAACATACAGCTTTAATGATATCTAAGTCCACCTACGTATTCAATATTCAACTAACTAAATGTTTAAAGTTGCTTGGAAGTTCATTTTTATCGTAAGTATGTAGACAGAATATTCTTATGTTTTTTGGCGTTTTTTTAGCGAGTTGGTTTTCTACGGGATGGGGTCGCTAATCCCATGCCCAACCCTCCTCCTTTACCCGGGCTTGGGACCGGCAGTAGCCCCCGGAGGAGCTATAGGCGTAGTTAATATTCTTATGTAATTAGTAATTATTAAACTTCTATTATGCTATAATTTCTGGGTGATCGACATCTCGTAAAAAGATTCTCTAATAAGAGTCCTGATTATATTTCTGTACTTCCGCGTATACTCTTTCAGCTATTGCTAGCTTCTTAATCTTAGAACAATTATACGCTTTGGCTAGTAAGATTAACCTTTAGTTTGAGGCGAGATAAATCTTTACTCCTATTGTTCTGGATGCATGCCCTTCTTCTAGTCCAGCCTTTAGTTCAGTATTAGAATATAGTAGACACTGATGCAGTAATATATGTATCTCAAACAATTAAGGTTTATGTAAATTAAGTATTAAACAGAAAAGTATCTCAAATAAGAAATCATCAAACGAGAAGTACATAATTAAAGAATAGTAAAGTGTATCACAATAGTTGACAGATCTGAAGGATTATTACAACATCAGGAATATACATACAATAATTTAGTTATCTAATGATTATGTAATAAAACAGAGTGAACATCAACTCTGAGATGCAGGTGCATCCAGCTGACGAGTCACAAATGGGACGAAACGCGCGTCCTGTAGTCCACTGCTAACCACTGTCCATCTTTGCTTATAAACAATAATAGTTCAAAAAATAGTGTCTAAAGTTCTAACTTCTCTGGTACTCGCTCCATTACAACACATTAGATATGGGATTTCATATTGACTCAAAATGCTCCTTAACTTTGGTCTAATGCTTCATGTCTGTGTAAGTATTACTTACTTACGCCTGTTATCCCTCGTCGAGGAGCATAGGCCATACACCAGCATTCTTCATCCAACCCTGCCCTGTGCAATCCTTTCCAGTTCTTTCCAGTTAACATTCATCCTTTTCATATCTGCTTCTATTTCACAACTTAATGTGTTCTTTGGCCTTCCTCTTTTCCACTTCCCTTCAGAATTCCAAGTTAGGGCTTGCCTTGTGGTGCAGTTTGGTGATTTCCTCAATGTATGTCCGATCCACCACTTCCAACGTCTTTTCGTAATTTCATCTTCATCTGGAAGCTCGTTTGTCCTTTCTCATAAAACACTGTTGCTGATAGTATCCAGCCAGTGAGTGTGTATAAGTATTAATGATTTGTAAATATCGTAACCAAGACGTGTTTATAATTTTAAACAAATTGAGCATTGAGTGGATTGTTCATAATGATAAAATAGTTTGCATCATTCACTAACGTTAATTAGACAGTCACTGAAAACTGAGAAGCACTAGAGAGTTATTTCGTTCTAATATGAAACTTCTAGGCAGTGCACACATATGACTACACCGTGGATCAAACCTAAAACTCTCAGCATAGTTCATTCTCACTAGCAAATAATTTGAAGAGGTAGTTACCAGTGGTCTTTTGAGAAGCTGTGACCTATGGAGTTCACTCATTCCATGTGTGAGGTTATCCACCAAAGGCAATGGAAGATGATTGCCTAATACCGCGGACGGATTCAAGTTGAAATTATAAACCACTGTATATCTATTCAGTGGTCTTAGACTTACCCGTTCGCCTAGATGCCTAAAGATCCTGAGTAAGTAATATAGAGTGTTATATCTAGAGCTTTGATTCTTGCTATGCCGCGTACTACTAGACTACTTGAACGATCGAACCCACAAAGTCGCAAGAGAGAAGACAGAAGACTAGTAAGTAGGAATTTTATTCCCCAAAACAGTGTCAAATATAATACAAAAATCTCATGTATTTATAGTTTTTTGGCTGAAAGTAAATCATCATTTCGGACAGCCAATAGGCACATAGGGGGTCATTCTTATTCATCCAATAGGGAGGCTACACTTCGACACTCTAGAATGTTCCCCTAGTGGTGATTGGATGGAATGTCTTCTGCTCTTTCTGAGCTTCTTGAGGTTTCCTTGAGTTTGCCAACGAGCCATCCTTACAAAGAGCAACAAAATAAAATATTTGATACCATAAAAACAAATTACATCACACTAATACCACGTTAATCAGCTCAAAGGTAAGACGATCTATATTCATGTGCTTTTGAGTGGTCATGAAAAATGTGAAATTTTGTAACTCGATAGATTATAGCTAAATTGTATGTATGTTAATGGTGTGAGAATTGAACGGATTAAATATTGGTTCAAGTTGGTTAGTTAGTTAATCATTTCTGTTAGCTGAGAGCAGTATGGTTTGGTAAGGTTTAAGTGTTTGGCATTCTTTAGGTTTGGATGTACTTCTCTGAATTCTTTTTGTTCATATGTAATTTGGTTAAGCCCTTTTGCCAACTTATTTAACGGTCAGAGTTATTAGTACAATAACAACCTATCTATACTATTGTAGCCTTATTGTATACGCTTGAGCATTGTTTACTGCCTACGCATCTATTCATTTTGTTAGCCTTACTATTAATCGCTTAATTGATTCATTTCACTATGTATATGTATATATGTACATCTTAATCCTGTTTACTGTACTCACTGATTCGTTGACTCGCACACTCGTTCATTGACTCGATCACTCACTCGCTCGCTCTCTCATTCGGCTTGTACGCTCACTCACTGACTTTACGGCACTACTCTTTCATGCTTGCTTAACGTGCCTGTAATTTTGGATATCTGTGCTTGGTTCAATAATAAACTCAATCAACATTTCGTATTCACCTTCTGATTTATACACCGTTAGGACGTTATCGAGTAACGGTTATCAGGACGAACAATGTTACGACGTTTAAGGATAATATCGAATATCGACCACCATACATTATTATTTTATGTCGATTTGGTGGTTTTTGGAAATGTCATGCAACCCTTTTGTCAGTGTGTTTTGCAGATTTTCTATTTCTACTAGTCTATTAGATCTTCCTATGCAGCTTAAATGTTCCTTCGTGTCAGTTAAGATTTCACGTGACGATTCTTCAATATAAAAGTCATCGCAATTGGTACAATCTGATTCCTCACCCCTTTTACCTCTCGAAGAGCATGAGTAGCCGATCAGGATTCTCCAACTTTGTCCTGGTTAATCTTTTCCAGTTGCTGATAAGTGCTATTCATCCTTTTGATGTCTGTCTCCAATTCTCGACACAATGAGTCCTTCGATCTGCCTCTTTTCCGTTTCGCTCCAGGATCCCATGTTAGCACTTGCCTCAAGATGCAGTTTGATGATTTCCGAAATGTATGTCCTATCCATTTCCATCGTCTTTTCCTAATTTCCTCTTCAACTGAAATTTGGTTTACTCTCTCCCAAAGTACGTTGTTGCTGATGGTATCTGGCCAACGGATCTAGAATATCTTGTCTAGACAATTGTTTATGAATGCCTGTATTTTTTAAAATGATGGTTGTTGTAGTTCTCTCTATTTCAGTTCCGTACAATGGAACTGTCTTGATGGTCATATTGAAGATTCTGACTTTGATATTGGTTGATATTTGTTTTGAGTTCCATATTTTCTTCAGTTGTAGGAATTTCGTCCATGCTATCTCCATCCATATCTTCACAACCTAATCTAAAACCACCATTCTGTATACACTTAGGTGGATCGTTCCTCTTATTCGAACTAAGTCATTTAAAAGAGTATTGGTTGTTCTATATAATACTTTAACATTGTATATTGTTTCAAGATTCATCAAAGTCCTTCTGTTGTTCTAACCTATGACATTTCATTTTGACATATTATTCCTCAACATAGTTACTTCATCTGAATCAATTTTTGATTAATTCTAATAATTCATACTTTATACTTCATTCATATTGATTTAATCCTATCACATCTACTGATCACCTTACAACTGATCACCCTACAACAGTCTATATAGCCCCTCAGGGGGCTACTGCCGGTCCTAAGCCCGAATAAAGGAGGAGGGTTGGGCATAAGGGTTAGCGACCCCGTCCCATAGAAAACTAACTCGCTAAAAAACGCTAACCAGAAAAAAATAGTTCAAACCATTTAAACTCTGCCCTGGGAGTTGAAGGAATAATTATGACGCCTCATGATGAAAGCCGAGTTCTCATACTACGACAACAGTGGTCCAGTACTTCTACGTTTTCAATATTTGTCAATGTTAATTGATTGATTCATGATTTCAATCAAAAACTTAACAATCTCCACAGAACCCATAATGAAAATAGAACTGTTTGAACTTTCTATTAAGTAGTTTAGATGAACATTATTTATATGCGTGAAGTTACCCATCCATCATTTGATGTTCAATGCGAGAAGAATATTTAGAATTTTTCAATGTTCTTCTTTCATCTCATGGGTATGTACTGAATAGAACAGCATGGTTTTCAGTGGGGACTCTATCCCAATCATCAAAATCTATACACATACCGCATCTATGAACATGCAACTGTAACTCATCACAATTTGACAGATGGAGGTAGTAAATGAAATGAAATCGTCAATGAATATTATACTGTTATATGGGGCACTCATCCATTGAATGGACGGATATATGTTTGAACATGTTTTATGCCATCTATACATATTTAACATTAAGCCATAACGTAGTACATAAAGAGCTTTTGGGTTTACAGATATAGGTAATCATTTCTAGTATAACCATGTACATCAAAGCTGATATATCAATACATATAATTGACGACTACGGAACATTACATAGCGCTCCTTCAACTCGTTACTATTTTAAAGACATAATGAAGTTTTGATAGATGGGAAGATTTCACTGCATTTGTAGAAGGAGCACATTTGTTAACAGAGATTCAAGAAAACGAATAAGGAGAAAACAAAAAACACATCTGAAAAGTATTAGTTTCTATCACGGTATGATACCAACTCCAAAAGCGGCGAAAACAAGGTGGGAAATAAACAACATATCAATATTGGTTTCGACTTAGGGTGGAATGATATGCATTCATTGATGAAACAGGAGTCTAAAAGCAGCTATTGAGCTAAGTTTGAGGTAATTACTACTCTTACTACTTTTAATCTTATAAGTAGTATAAAGTATTTATATGCTTTTTACTAGATAACAGTTGAAAACTGCCTGTTACTCTCATTCGCGGCTACTATAAATTTTAAATGTTGATAGAAGAATGACTATTCTTATCTAAAACCAGTTCTATTGAGAATGAAAGTAAAGAGTGATGCTTATCAAGATTATGAAGTGAAAAACAGAGTAATTGAGATAAGTAGATATAAAACTTGATGACGTGAAGTCAGTGTGTAAATAAGCATGGCAATGAAGCTGAATTTGAAGAGTGATACAAGAAAAAAGAGGAATGAATAATTATACCACATATTCTAGGCTTTCCAATGAACCTACGAAATTAGATCCATGCACATTCGGTCTCTATTTTCATTGTACAGCTCTATTTCACATTCGTTGAATTATCATTTATCAACAATGAAGACTCTTTCAAAAGAAACGAGGCGATTTCAGTGGATTGTTTCCAGTTGATCTAGAAATCGATCCTTTCTAACTTTCAATGGAATGCCAGCAACTTTTGAGACGAGTTTTCAATGCATGATATTAATTTCTATTCTTACGGATTCCTATGCATAACCGCTAGTGTTTAGTTCATTGACCACAATAAGTAGTGACCGATTTCATATTTTTTCTAGTTCTTTAAGTCCGAATCGAATCTTTTAGATAAAGTTACAGTATGGTAACTAGTCAATGAGATGTTACATTATAAGAAATATTTGTTCAATTACTATCCGATTTTCAAATGAACGGATTGTCTCAAATAGGACGAAACGCGCGTCCTGGATTCCACTGCTAGCCACTGTAGGGCCAGTGAAATGTCACTAAACCCTAGCCAAATCATCCGGCAGTTGGATCACTAAGTATCGAACAGATCATCGATCCCCGTCAAGGTCAAGGACAATCAACGCGCATCAGTTAATCATACGCCATGGACTGGCCCATGCGGCAGTGGTTCTATTTTCACTTGTATCTACTTTAACTAATATATTCCTGTAATAACGTCCTTTGTGTTGTACAGTCTTCAGAGCATCCATGGTCCCTTGATGCGTCGGTGGGGCAATCCGCGTAAGGTGCTGATCGTGAGGTGTGACTTCGAAGTTAGCTTGTTCGTTACACCGTTCCCATCTAACTCGAGTAGGCCTCCAATCATCCGACATAGATCATCAACGTTGATGGTCTACACCACTACCCATCTTCGTTTTATGACTTTAGGCCCGGTTAATTACCACGCGATGTATTCGCTAGTTGGAACACGACTTATACAATCTTAGCACTGTACCAAATCAATGACGTATCGACCGGTATGAACAGCTTAGTATCCCTGTTGGTCCTTTGTCCTCCTAAACCTTCCGTTTGAGTCCAGAACACCAACAACAGCTTCTGCTATGCAAATTATTTATTTCAAACATACCTGATTTGTATACAAGCCAAACAGACCATATCACACCATAAAATAGGAAATAATATTTGTACAAGATCAAGCCAAAATGCGACTGTGAACGTGGGAGACTGTGATCAATAAACTGAACATAACTTAAGAACAGTATATCGTATTATAATACTCCTTAGGTCAAATGCCCGACCGTTGCTGCTACCTTGACGTGGTGGTCGGGCTTGCCCGTCGTGATGAACCAATCGAGCTATACTGGCTGGAACAATCGTTCCTCAAGATCCTACCGTGCCAGAAAGGTCGGTTGAAGAGCGGTAAGACTAAAAGCAGCAAACTCAAGGTCCGAAGGCGAAGTCGTACTGCTGACTATACAGAGGTGTGAAAACAGTAAAGTGTTTACTTCAGACAACCAGCATAACAACGATGCTGCCTTCCCACAAGGACGGGTGGGGTTAGAAAAGGTCGACCCTAAAAATGCACACGCCTTATCCCACGGATATACGTCTCCAACGGTAAGGTCCCAACAAAAACGGAGCTAACACAAAAACTACCCACAAAAAGGTCATGTGTGACCGACCTCAAGCAGTTGTCCCTTGGGCACTGCGGTCACGCTCTCAGGTCATTAAGACCACTTCTAACCCAATTTCCTTTTCAGGTACCTCTAGAAGAACCCTTCCACGGTGTGGGCAACCGGGAAGTGATAACCGCCCTCATACCTCTAACAGCACTCAAGACTGATAAGTCAAATGGAAACTTATAATAAAAAGAATGTAGATATGTTTAACCTAGTTACTGAATAGTTATACAATAGGAATATATATATATAATATTAGTCCATGATTAGTTCTCAGAAAGTACCCGTAGTTTAACCTTCACTAGGATATAACAGTTCGTATATCCCCTACATTGATATTTAGCACTGCAATTGGTCAATCACCTTTATTAAGCATTGCTAAATGTTCCATTCTAATCTAAATTTATTCAGTATTCTTATTTATTGATGTTATTAGAGAAGAGATAGAGCTTATAGGTTATTACAAAAGACTTCAATAGATGTTATTCTTTGATTATGTCACTGAATTGAACAAATAAAAAATCGATAGCATTCGATCAGCACTAAGACGGACTTGACATGCATGACATTGTTCACCACCCTATGATCAATCAATTGTGATTACATCTCAGTCCTACAGGAGGTCGGTCGCAACCCAAATAGCTCAGTGGTAACGTCTTTGATTGTGAAGCCGGGTGACACGGGATCGAATCCGTCAGGGAGCACCAGTTCTCTCAAAATTACAGGTATACCTTGCTGACGAGTGCCAAGTAGCACGAAACTCTGGTCCAGGGTTTCCTGTTGACCACTTCCAACCACCATCTTATAAAAAACAACTCCTAGTCTTCATATCAAGATGAGACTTAGTAATTCATTGGATTCTTATAAAACTACATTTCATTTTTTTTAAAATTGTAGTGATGAGAAGGTAGTGTTCCGATTATTGTAAATCTTTGTGGTGAGACTATAATTTATGGACAACATTTGAACGACACTAAGGTGACCTTGACAGTGTTCACCTAATGAGAGCTATAAACCAATGTGAGGAATTACAGTTGATGGTCAGGCTTAGGTATTATATTTAGGGTTTTGATTGGAAACTGAGATCAGCTATAAAATGCCAAAACGGTATTTTTTGCTAAAGGGATGAATAAATTTCCAGCCAAAAATCCGAGACCTGTTATGTTATATCTGATTGGTTCCTTCATAAATTGTAGTTTCGCCATCTTTGTCTTATAATCACACCTTTTCGGTCGTGTTGCCAGTCTTAAGACTAGTGTTGCGAAAACGATAGGAAATCAGTGAGTAGTGTATTTATGGTTAGGTAAATGACATAAACATTTACTAATCTCTCAAATAATTAACTTTTGAAAGGAAAATAGTCTGTTTTAAGTTGGAGAAACTGATTATAAACCCTTTTAAAAAATTCATAAGCCACATGAATTCACCTTGTTAGTAATGTTCATAACTAACCTATCAAATAGTTATAAGCAAAGAAAGATAGTGGCTAGCAGTGGAATCCAGAACGCGCGTTTTGTCCCACTTGTGATTCGTCAGTTGGATGTATCTGCATCTCACAGTTGATGTTCACTCTGGCACTCGAACACAGTAACGGTCGCTTCAAACGCCATCGCGTTATTCATTTAGCTACTGAGTTCTGATAGCCACTTGCTTGTCCAATGGGGTGAATTCGAAATTCACTTGGTATTGTTTACATGAATCTTCCCATTGAAATAGGACGAAACACGCGTCGTGGATTCCACTACTAGCCACTATACATCTTTGCTTATAATGCTTGTCATGAATTAAGGCAATATCGAGGTAATCTGCATAGTATTCACATATACCAATAAGAGAGAGACCGATCAATTGCAGTCCTAAACACCAACGGTAAGATTCAAATAAACAACACCAAGTGAATTCAATCAAATAGTTGCTTAAACGTCCACCACGTCAATCTGGTCATATGTGTCTGTAGTCTATACCTGTTGTATGTGACCTGCCAAATGAAGGACATTATTATCCTATTATATTAGTGTGACCCATACTTTTTATTTATTTCGATCAGACATGCAATAATGGTCGGTATGTTCATGTGTTCAGCTTAGTGACTATAATTCCTTTAATTATTGTACTAATCAGATAAAGTTTAAATCCAAGTTGTTCTTGTTCTCATTATAGCTTCATTCACAATAGACTCTGGCATTGCCGGTATCGCATTTACACTTGTAGTAGCATATCTGTAGGATAAATTAAATCCTACACACCTATCATAGCAACATACTCTTGATTTTGATAGTCTATTTACGCAAAAAGTTAATCGGTAACATAAAATTCAAGGTCGTGTCTAGAATCACTCAAGGTTATTACTAAGAACGAAAAATTACAGTATGTTTCCTCATCTTTTTCAAAACTAAGAAAATTCACTTCAACAAAGTAGTTTAATCAGAAGAGGAGGAGTCTCATAATAGGATGGAACGGCCGTCCAGTGCTTCCAGGTTTTTGATGGTGGTCCAGCTTCAATGGACTCATGATTTCGACTTTGAAAAGTAGTTTAAGCTGTTTTAAGTAGTATAATAGTCAGATGAGTCGAATTATATATTGGAAGTAAATCATGAATCTAATTGAATTGGCTAATATTTATTACAAGTCATTTAATCATGTCATCAAATGAAAAACATACACCTTTTGTTTATGATCAGTATGGGGTTTGTGTAGATTATAAGTAATTTTATTAGTTGAATTCAGTGATTCCAGGTGTTCAATAATTGTCTAGCTTACATTGAGTCATGAATTCAATTTTCATAGTTGAAATCATGAGTCAATTGAAGCTAGACAACTATGGAAAACCTGGAAGTACTAGACGGCCATTTCATCCTATTGTGGGACTCTTCTGTAGTGCGCACCCACGATCCCGTCTCGCGAGATCCGAATCCAGGACCTATCAGTCTCACGAGCGAGCGCTTAACCTCTAGACTACTGAGCCGGATGGCATCCAACGGTGTTAATGTCTAACTTCAACCGATCCACGAAAGTGAGCTCCAAGAGGTATTTCCTGGAGTTCTAGTGAAAAGCAGTAACCAGTGGAGTTCAACCAGGTTTGTTGTGAGATAGTAACTCACTGAAGACAATGGTGAATGTGCCACTCAATTTCGTGGATTAGTTGCAGTTAGACATTAATACCGTCGGATGCCGTCCGGCTATATGGTTCTAGTATTTAAGCTTTCACGTGCGAGACTGGGTTCGAATCTCGCTTGCGAGACGGGATCGTGGATGCGCACTGCTGAGGAGTCCCATAATAGGACGAAACGGCCGTCCAGTGCTTCCAGGTTTTCGATGATGGTCTAGCTTCAATTGACTCATGATTTCAAC